>NC_066892.1:22060247-22261751 GCF_022985175.1 Labeo rohita
GAACACTGAAGTAAAAAGCCCTTACATTTCGTGGGAGACCCATCAAACTTCTCCGGGAAAGCCAAGCGTGGACTGGCGGCAACCGGTTGCGCTACCGGTGGTGATGGTGTAGGCGCGGGTGGTGGTGTTGTTGGCGGAACCAGCTGTAATCCCTGCAACGCCTGTACGAGCTGTCCTGTGAGGTCGGTCAAACGGTCCAGCTGCTGTTGGTGTGCCAGTAGCGTTGAGGCTTGCGCAGATAATTCCGTAGCAATCTGTAGTACCGCAGCAGGGTTCGTTGACGGCGTTGTCTGAGCTGTCGCTGGATCGTGTGGTGGCGAAGTTTTCTGTAACATGGTCAGTGACTGATCCGGAGACGTGGGATCCATATGCGACGTTTATTAGACAAATAGTAGTACACCAGGCAGAGTTCAAACACCAGCAAACGGGAACCACAGAGATAATCCAAAGAGTAAACGATAATCCAGGCAACAAGGTCGGGGCAGGCAGCAAGAATCAAACACGATATACAAACAGTCCGGTTGGCAACGAATAAACAATAGTAAAGGAAAACGCTCAGGATTGATAGTCGAACTAACCAAAACTTCGCGAAGGTCCCGCCAAACTGGCGGTCCTAAAATGGCCGACTGAAGGGAAGTGACCCGGAAGATCCGGAACCGGAAGTAGGGGTCCCAGGTACGGGGTTATGGGTAATGTAGTGAATTAAAAGTCCGGGGATGGTTCCCGCTGACGGCGGTCAGAGGGAGCCACAGAGACCGCGGTGGTGACATTGACATTCTAGAAATGAGCCAAAGTCTCTGTTAATAATTCAAAAATGTCATTTCAGATATAGTAACAAAGGAACGTTGTTTCATCAAGCTTATTGTTTTAGGCTGGGTATAGTATTGTGAAAGAAAGACTAAGCTGACTGAGTGAGTGTGATTACCTGCATCTGATGCAGCATTTATTCTTAAACTCAATCTCATTTTCAGAAAGAAAGAAAGAAAGAAGGAAATATTAGCTTGAATGTCTGCTTAGGAAAGCAGTATCTTTGTCGTAGTATTTGTAACAATGTAAACAAAGCCACCATCACTAACACACAAACTGTTTCTAATTCCAAACACTGTTATCAAATACTACTATTATTTATATAAAATATTATTTTGTGAACAATAATATTTCATAAACAGCAACAGCCACTATAAAAGTTGGTATTCAGTCAGGAAATTCAGCAATTCAGTCAAGAATACAAAGAAAGCAATGTGATGAAGACATTAAAATTATGTAAAAATGTAAAATTATGAAACTACATTCTGACACAACAGTAGTATTTCTAGTGGGTTTGGGCCTCCACCATGACATGCAAGTGGAGTGATAAAAACAGTAAAATGATTCCCGTTTTGTTAAATGCAGAAAAACTAAAATATATATATATATATATATATATATATACAAATATATATATAATACAAAACACCTGTCTACTCATTTTCTCTTAAGATTTCAAACAAAAATGTTCCCTTTTTTCTTTTATTTTTTCTCTCTCAAAGACATGGTTTTGAGAAAAGTCTATCTGAATAAAAAAGATCATTGCAAGAGAAGATCATATTTACCCATGCAAAGATTCTCTCAGGTTACACCTTCACAGAGACAATAGGCCAGGATCTTAATTTATGACCAGACAGCACCCTGACATCATGGACCACACTTCATTCTTCAGCCAATAGGAAAGCTGCAGCCTGCTGGACATGTATGGAATATGATATTAAGGTGAATAGTTTGTGTGTGTACATGAGATGAGGTGAGGTCATGCATGGATGGTGTTCTGTTTAGATCATTGTGCAGGTAATCTGATAACAGGAGAAACATCCATATCTGTCCAGCATCACACAGACAGAGAAAGATTTAGTAGTTCAGTAAAAAGGCCCTCACACCCGGGCTCACCACCACCCAGTGGCCTTAGGAAAACAGTGAACGGTGGGCAATATGCATTTAAAGTGGTAAATGTAAAGGAATATGTCTAAGTCATATGTGCCAAAACTTCCCGCTACCAGGTGGTGGCGCTATGACTATAACTGGATGTTGGCTGTAGATGTCTTCAGGCCAGCACTTTTATCAAACATATTAAGTTTGGTGCAGATTGAACATATTTTTGAGTTAGTGCAAAGCACGATGTATCATGTTGCCAACAGGTGACGCTATGATTATAACTAAATATTAGCATTTAGATGTCTTCAGGCCAGGACTCTTATTGAACATGTGAAGTTTGGGGCAGATCGGACACTGTATGGCTGAGTTACAACAACAACAACATTTTCTATGATGAAACATTGCAATTTGTCAGGCTGCCACTGACACACCCTTGAACAAAAACTCAAGATCTTCGCAATTTAACATCGTAGAGGGCTTTAAATTACACTGACCAAATATAATGTTGATGTCATGAAATCTCTTTGAGGAGTTTGTTAGAGTGTAAAACATGACACTTCCTGTTTACAGAAGGTGGCGCTATGGCTATAACTGAATATGAGCATGGGAATGTGTTCAGGACAGGAGTCTTATCAAACATGTGAAGTTTGAGGCAGATCAGAGATTATATATGTCAACATTTGTCAGGCCTCCACAGGCACACTCTTCAATGAAAACTCAAGAGCTTTGCAATTTTCGTCACAAAGATTACACTGACCAAATCTGGTGTTGATCTGTTTAAATCTCTAGGAGGACACTCGTTTAACAGCTGAATGGCAGATGAAGATTCAAAATAACAGACTTCCTGTTGGGGATTTTTTTGTAGGTATTGGTGTGTTATATGTGTCTACCGAATTTTGTACATGTATGAAACATAGCTGCAAGGGCACTTTGTTGAAATTTTATAGGTGGTGCTATCGAGCCATTGTGCCACACCAACTTCTGAAACCCATATCAGATGTAAATGTTCATGACTTTTGGTGTGTGTGCAAATATTCATGAGTTTTTGAGCATGTTTAGGCCCTCAAAAATACAAATTATTTTGTAGAAGAAGAAGACGAATCTGAGCAATTCCTTGCACCATTTGTGCTCGGGCCCTAAAAAGGTATATATAGATATCAGATATCAGATAGATAGCAACTGTGACAAACAGACAAATTTGGCAATTGTCCATAAATGAGACAAATCGATACACAGTCCTACACAGCTATTACTACACAACAGTTTGTTCATAAACTTCATAAAATGGATATGAATGAATGAATGAATAAATGTGAAAAAAGTCACCTTCATGTTCTGTGATTGTACAAAGAAACAGACACTGTCTTTTTAGGAAATTGTCTTGAAGTGTCTTGTAGGATGGTTTGGAAATGACCATCCACTTTCACCAAAAGTCTTTTAGGAGAAAAATCTGAGATTCCTCAGATTAAAAGCATCGACTTCTCTGTTGTTATTGTAAATACAGTCAAAGCAGCACAACAGATAGATACTGTAATCTCCTACATTTATAATGTGGATGGAATCAGTGATTGGAAGCATTTAAAAAGGGTAGAAAAACTGAATGGAAATCATGACCTTATTAAAACTGTCATAACTTTTATTTATTGTGCTTGTCATGTTAACTGTTTTAAGTTTCCTTAAAATAATTAAAAAATTTAAAAAATCTAATCAAAGCCATTACAAATGAAATTATACATAAATACTATATGAAATAAACTTTTCTTTTCACATTACACTAATTCCTCTTTACATAATAAGTCTTAGCTGCCCTCAAATTAGATTGAATTTTCTTAAAGCAAAATCAGTTTCAAAAGTTTGTTGATTTTGGTGGGGAATACGACCTGGGCAGCTTGACAGGTTTTGTGAGATTAACCCCTTTGAAGTGTGACCCTCTTACAATAAAGAGTAGGGGTGGAGTGAACAGGTGGGCGGGAGTTTCGTTGAGGGTGACCCTAGAGATTAAAATGGTGGAACTTTATGGTTTAAACATAAAACCCAGAGTGACAATGAGTGACAACCTCTCTGGAATACTGCAGAGTTGCTATCAACACACGTAAAAACAGTCAAATATGTCTAGATCAGGGGTTTTCAGACTTCTTGGAGCCAGGGACCCCTTACAGGGGAGAGGATTTTCCAAGGACCCCCTCATAATTATAACAGTGTTTAAGGCTAAAGTTAAATCTCGGTGGGGGTACTGAACATAATATGACACTTAATATAACACGTAAACTGCAACTTTAAGAAACTTTGCAAACATGATAAACATGTATTTTCCAGAACAAAAATTTACGGATAATTTACTCACACTTTTGTCATCCAAGATGTTCATATCTTTCTTTCTACAGTCGTAAAGAAATTATGTTTTTTGAGGAAAACATTTCAGGAATTATCTCCATATAGTGGACTTCAATAGTGCCCCTGAGTTTGAATTTTCAAAAATCCAGTTTAAATGCAGCTTCAAGTGGCTCTAAACAATCCCAGCCGAGAAAGAAGGGTCTTATCTAGCGAAACAGTCGGCCATTTTTGAAACAAATTGACAATTTATATATTTCTATATATTTAATATAATTATTCAAATTAATCAAATTAATCAAATGCTTGTCTTGTCTCGTCTCTGTGATGCACATGTGTAGTCTGTGTAATCTGGGTCAATACAGTTAGGGTATGTCAAAAAACTCCCATCTCATTTTCTTCAACTTCAAAATCATCCTACATCGCTGTTTTACCTTTTTTTGTAAAGGGCGTTTGATCTTCTTTGCCTGTTCACTTTGTAAACACTGGGTCGGTACTTCTGCAGTGATGTAGAATGATTTTGAAGTTGGGGAAGAAAACAACATGGTAGTTTTTTGACACACCCTAACTATCTTGAACCGAAAAAAAAAAAAACATAGTTCACGACCTAGACAAGATTAGCATTTGAGGTTAAAAAGTATATAAATTGTCAATTTGTTGTTTTTTTTTTTTTAAAAATGACAGATCGCTTCACTAGATAAGACCCTTCTTCCTCGGCTGGGATCATTGGGGGCAACATAGACGTCCACTATATGGAGATAAATCCAGAAATGTTTTCCTCAAGAAACATAATTTCTTATCGACTGAAGAAAGAAAGACACGGTCATCTTGGATGACAAGGGGGTGAGCAAATTATCTGTCATTTTTAGTTCTGGTAGTGAACTTCTCCTTTAAAGAACACAAGCGCAACATCTCATTTCCATAATGACCAGAGCAATCTACCAAGAGCATTAAATTAAATCTGGCCCTAAACCTTGTGGTGGCTCACCGTAATTTTGCCAAGTAAGTCATGTTCCTGGATCAACATCTTTTATTGATCCTGGATCAACATTACTGTCCATAAATACAGACATAACCCAATCCATATCCCTAAACCTAACCCTACCCATAATTTATTCCTAAAATCAAAGGGGAATGATAGCTGATTAACAAAGATGTAGATGCACCTAATCCTGATTTCCTTAAAAGTTATCCCTCATTCTGATTGGTTGATTGGAATGTTGTTCCAGGATCAACAAGGATGTTGTGTGCATGTGCGGGAGGCACCAGTGTGAACACTTGGATTTCTTATATCAGCAGAAAGATGTGATATCCCTCAGATATGAGCAAGACATAATTCAAAATTATTTGTGTACCTTCAAAATAATAGTGAAACACTGAACTTTTGTAAAATAAAGAAAATTAACTAAATGTGCTTGCCGCCTTAGTCTCTGTGAATCTCTTCCTGAAATTAAGAAAAACTCTGCGATAGGCTACTGTTTACTTGTTACACAGACTTGAGAAATATATTTATAAACCTTGAAGTGTCCAGGTTTACGTGTTTACATTTGCTTCTTTGGCATTAAAGGCATTATATAAGTCACTTGGGAATATAAATCATAGTCAAGTTAAGATGGTATAGCAACTAATTTTGTGGCCCCCCTGGCTTTGCGTTGCGTCATGGACCCCAGTTTGAAAACCCCTGGGTCTATATATATATACACACACACACCGCCAAATGTACGTTAGAGCACTATGTATTAGTGTAGTGGTCAAAGCTCTATGTTAGTAGCACACAAGAAAGTCCTAAAACACTCCAGTGCCCTTGAGTGAGGCTCCTGCTGTAGAGAGGGTACTGGTACTTTAACACAGCTTTGCTGTGTGTGTGTGTACCTGGGGTCTGATCCTGTAAGTGATCTCATGCGGGAAACCCCTGCCATCTGATCTTCACTGTTTCACCCATTCTTATGGGTAACTAATACTTGCTGTTGACTCAAAAATAATGATACTAATGACACTCAATACTCACCTCTCTCTGTTCTCAGCTCACTTGTGATACATTTATTGTACATACACACACAAACACAATGCAGCAATTACATCATTAGTTCTTCAGGTTTTTACAGAATGTCTGTTTTAAAGACACGTCACATGATCAACTACTTCTATCTGTCTATCTAAAACTATGATTGTTATTTATGAAATTATAACAACATAATCAGAATCAGGGGTTTTGTTAACTCTGTTAATATATAATATTTATATAGAGCACATGATATAGTGTTTCCCCCCTCCCAGTTGTATTATTTTTGACACCTTTTTGATACTCAGGTTACTTCCCTATGACACCCTTGACAAATAAGAAGCTAACTGTAAAATGAAATATTTTCAAATTATAACTTGTTTGGCAGAGTGAATACTATAAAATGAAAGTATTTTCTAAATATTTACTAAATATTAATTCACTGAGAGCAGACTGGTTATTGGTTCCACATACTGTTGCCTTTTCTAATATATGAAACAATGTTTTAAAGAAGTTTATCTTTCTCTCTTGAGGTGAAGGGTTGGAGGAAAAGCAAGACTTTCTCTAAGGGCTGTGGTTGAGTATCTCTGGCCATTATGTTAAAAAGAGAGGTTATCCCTCCCTCCTGTCTTTAGTCTTGTGTAAATGTTTAAATGTTACCTCGGCCCTTGCCTTTGTGTCAGGCTGCAATTAAGAGCCCATGACTGTGAATAACAAAAGCAGCACTGCTCATCTGTGTCTGGCCCCAGGTACTATTGACACGGCCGCACTTCAAAGACATTTTTAACCTTTTGCAGTCCCTCCTCTCAGGTATTAATCCACACTGGAAAACATCATTCTCATCATCCATAATCCCACAGGAAAAAAAGGATACCCCAAACAGGTGAAGAGAGCATAGTAACACTACATAACACTATATATGTACACACACACACACACACACACACACACACACACACACACTGTCATCATCTTGTATTATTCAGTATTTATGCTGTTCAGTATTGCAGTAGTGTCTTTTGACAATTATCAGATGCAACATCATTTCAAACAAACATAATGCAACATTTTTTTTTATTTTTATTTATTTATTTATTTATTTTATGTTCATTGTATTAAGTAAAATCCAGTAAGACACACACAACAATACAAATAATATAACAAAATGAACTAAACCATTTCAACGTTTTTGCTGAACATTTTTTTAATTCAGTTTCAAGTCGATTTATGGATATGAAGTGATTTACCTAACTCTAAAATGGCTTTTGCACATTAAAACCACTGTAATTTTCATGATATTGGTTAATTCCTGGCAACATTCTTATAAATTATTCCTAAATATTCAATAGATTGCCCAGCACTGGTTGTTTGTGTTCAGTATGGCGTTTACTTTTAAAATGTGAGATTTTAAAAGTAAGTCTCACTTCTGGCGAACCAGATAGATATAAATCAGTTCTGAGATGTCTTGAGAATGAAAAGTATTTGAAGCATAATTGTATTTAATTCATACCCATTTGACTAGGCAGATGTGTTATTGAATTCAAACCAAATCTATGAAGCATTTTTAGCTTGCATCTAGTGTTTCATTCATGTGATAGAATAGCCTCGGGTTAGGGCAAGTTATTGGAGAGCTACAGGACAAAAGTGCACCATGCCAGAGAACTGACTTCATTAACACCATGACCCTTGTCCACAGTGACCTGCTGCAGGTTTGAAAGCTGTCTGATGACAGGAACAAGCTTTCATTTATCTCAAGTGTAGAACAGGAAGACAATGTGCGTAAAACTAAATATCAGTGTACAGCCACGACACAGGAACTGATGCTTTCGTATTGATAATTGTGTTTTGCACTGCACTCATGCAAATAAATGTAAATGCAGACACACACTGCCTTTACGACATCAGTTTCAGTGCATTCTCTGCCTAAACAAACTCTTTCTTCCTTGAGTTAAGCTTTCTACATCTATCAGCATCCAAATGTTTCCTATGCATCTCAGGAAATGAACAATAGAAAACAGTAGACAAAAATTACACTCAATCAAAATGCTGCCATGTTTCTGATTAAACTACGGAAGAATTTTATGTAACAATGGTGATGCACGCAAGATGTTTTTGTAACTCATCACACACTTTACAAACCTCATAAAAACAGGCCTCCTGCTCTCTGCTTTATTAGACACCCCACAGTGTCCTACATACACTGCTTTGATCAGATTACACACATAAACACACACACACACACACATACACATAAACACACATACTGGTTTCCATTTTTTTGTGGGCACATTCCATAAGTTTTTATACTGTACAAAAGCATCACACCCAACCCTACACCTAAACCTACCCCTCACAGGAAACTTTATGCATTTTTAGATTCACAAAACACTTCATTCTGTGTCATTTATAAAATCGTTTCCTCATTGAGACCAAAAAATGTCCCTACAAGTTCAAACTTTGGTCCTCATAATGTAGGGAACACCAGGTACACACACACAAACACCACATCTCCAATTTTGCCAAATGACACAAAGACAAAGCCACTCAGAAAGAACATTTCATTATTGTTGAGTTTAGGATACAAAAACTTTCAAAATACATTTGCACTTCTCCACCCAAATAAAAATTCTGAGGGATTTAAAGTTAACTTTAATCCACACATCAGAAGTGCAGTACAAGCAGAAATGTCTTGACAGTCAAGTGGAAGTTAAACTAAACGCAAAAAAAAAAAAGAAAATCCAAATTACATTTCATGTGCGTACATGCATTGAACACAATAACAAGCATACTTGGTTGGGATTCAAACGCATGTCCAGCCACTTACAATTGCTGGAAATGTAATTTATTTATTTATTTTTTGTTTAATGCATTTTAATTGCACACATGCAATTAAATTATTAAAAAAAAATAATTATATGCAAAATCTTAAATTGGAAAGGACTGCTTAACAAATATACAAATACTCAGTTCAGTTATGTTGAATGACACACATCATTCTGCTCTACAGTTTGTATAAAAACATGAAATAACATTCACATAATGTATAAACACGCCTTGCATGTTTAGTAAAAGCACAAGGAAATTCATCTTCTTGATGATGACAGGGCTAAATGTACAAATGCACAATATCTCTCATCAGAAACTTTGTGAAGAATTTCATAAACTGAGGTTGCTCAGCCGTGACCCTCTAAACTGTCACACATTTCAATAGAGTAATTTAAGAGCTGCCAGTAAAGTAAAACTACTCCTCACATTGACACAGCGTTTTAGATCAACAGATTAGAGAAGAAAGGAAGTGAGAGATATGAGAGAAAATGCTCCTTAACCATCAGTCAAAGTTTTGAATATGCTGCATAAAAGTTTTCAGTTTTGAAATGTGCTGAAACCATAATAGGTATAATGCAAAAATATATTTAATGATTAATTAATTTATATTTTTAAATTCATTTTAACTATTTAATTTTTTAACACTACCAGTCATAACTATGGACACACTTGATTGAATTCATATTTCTGATGATATAAAGGAGAAGAAGAAGAAGAAGAAGAAGAAGAATAAGAAGAAAAACACTTTTGATCTATTAGCTTGCTTCTGTAGAGTGTGCCTACACTAGTAATCCTACAAAATGACAATTATAATACATTCAAGCACACAGACACACACACACACACACACACACACACACACACACATACAGTAGTCAACATCTGAAATGGATCAAAAAGTACTTTTCATCAAAGTTGTCCTAATATATATATATATATATATATATATATATATATATATATATATATATATATATATATATATATGTATGTATAAAATTATATATAAAACTCATCTAGATAAAGGGTGGTGTCTTTGAAGTGGCTATATTTAAATCTTATGTCCTAAAGATAAGATTATGTATAAGATCCGTTTGATCAGTTTGTTCTGTTACTTATATTTTTGTGATTTTACAGTTTTATTTTACTACAAGTTTTGAATACCACGTGTATTCTAAAATTTTGCACAAAGATTTATTAGGGAATAACTAATTGTTTCCAAACTTTTTACTGGTCACAGTAGTGTTGTACACAGTATTTCATTGTACTCGTATCACTGCCTGTATACTGTATAGTTAAACTATGAGTCCAAATGCCGAGAGTAATTTAAGGCATGGAATTCAAAGCTTGCGTGTAATTACACAAAGTATTTCACATGTAAAGGCCGTCACATGGGTGATCATTGTAGACGCCAAATATTAGTTTTGCTTTGACAGCACTGTAGTGTTGTGCATTTGCATGATGACAGTTGTGTGTATGCAGGAAAACACTACACAGAATGCCATGTGTGTCTTCTTAATAACTACAGACAACTGAAAACTTAGAATGGAATAAAGATATAAGTAATATTCCCTGACCAAACGTGCTCAAAAACAAAAAACAAACAAACAAACAAACAAACAAGCCAATAAATAAATAAATAAAACATAATAATAATAAAACATAATAATAATAATAATAATAATAATAATACAATGATGAAAGAGATGTGGCTATATATCAAAAGCAATAATAAGGCAATAATTATTAGTGTTGACGTGCTAATAATGAGGAGGTTTAATTTGTCCTAACAGAAGGGTCAGGAGCTGTTTCAGAAGTCACTGAGACAAGATGTTCTCTCAATAGAAAGCCTGTTTATGCTGTAAATCTAATCAGATGAGGGCAGGTTCCAGAACAGACACAAGAGATGTGACGCACACAAACCCCTCAATGAAACATCACAGTTTCAATAACAAGATTCAATAGACATTTACTGTTGCACAGACAGAAACATCAGAAGAAACACAAAGTTTTTGTATTTAAAGACACACAAATACTGTGTCAGAAGACACACAAATACTGTACTGTACTGTAGTTTATAAGGAGTTTCCATAAAAAAGTATTTGGACACATTTAGTGTCCTTGTAAAAATGTCTGAAGTCATTGCTCTTAATTTAAGTGCATTGCTAAGCTGTGCTATTTGTGGTCACATGTAAATTAAGTAAAAATATCACAGAATCAACCCAAATACATCTGATTAGACCAACAAAACTAATTAACCCTTAAATGCATACCTCAGGTCCCGGGACATCATTTACTACCCTTTCCTTCCTTAAGTTTTTAAAGTTTGACATCAGCTTTCTTAGTAATTCTCAATCTATTCATTATAAACAAGAAAACAACAACAACAACAACAACAACAAAAATGTGTATACGGTCTATAGGTATATTTTTCGTTCACAAAAATATGTAAATATCTGATGACTAAATACATGCAATTCACCTTTATTCTTCTAGGTGGCACTGTTTGATAGACAATAATGATGTGATGTTTCACTCATAATTATCGAAGGCATAAAATAAAAGAATATCATCAGCAAAAACTGAATTGGTTTGAATGGCTTTTCTGCAGTGCAAATACTGTATGCAATAAAATATAAATGTCACTATTATTTGATGGTGAATGTGGTGAATAAGCTGCCAGGGATTAAACTATTGATTTTGAAGTCAGTGAAAATTATAGTTTTGCGAATATGGTTGAGATCGCGAATATGAGCCAGATGCTGAATGTACTGTGGAAGTGCACTCTGACAGTGATGCTGATAAATTCAATACTCTGCTTAAATTGAACCCTTCTAAGTTTCAAAAGGTAAAGAAATAGGCCTTATTTTTTATTCTTCTGTAATTGTTCTTAAAATATCAAGAGAGTTTTTAGCTATTGCAGAAATTAGAGATACATCCGTGCTCGATATATTGGTCTGGGTCGCTAAAGACCCAAATATGTAATAATGATTGGCGAAACAGGCATACATTTAAGGGTTAATAAGGGAAACACATCTCTAGATTACATATATAATCATGGTTCCCCGAGGGAATGAGATGCTTTGAAAACACTTTGGGAACGCCTCTGCGTGACCACGCTCTGAAGCACATGTGGAGTCAGTCCAATGGAATGGGCATCATGGGCAGGATGACGTAGTGACCAGGAAGCTTAAAAGCATGTGCGGTGGAAACAGCGACATGTTCTGATTGAAGAAGGAAGCGCTAACTGGGATACAGGAATTATGAGAACGAGACGCAATGTCTCGTTCCCTTGGGGAACTATGGTTACATATGTAACCTAGAGACATTCCACTTCAGGAGCTTTTTAGACATGCTTTGAGAACGAGAATGCCCAATCAGCCATGCTTATGAATTCCTGCCTAGTATGGAACACTACACAGCTAGGATGAGAGAACAGAAGAGCCAGGGGTGGCTTCAAAGTTGACCAGTGGACCAGCCTGCAGCGTTGCAGATGTTGTGCATTGACACTCCAGACAGAAAGGCCTTGGAGGCCACTACACTTCTAGTCAAATGCGTTTTAAGCCCCAAAGGTGAAGGGAGGTCAGAGGACTGATAGGCCAAAGATATTGCATCCGCAATCCACTAGCTTACAGTCTGCTTGATGGCGGGAGACCCCTCTTGGGTGGACCAAAGCAGACGAATAACTGATCGGACCTTCTCCACAGGGCAGCTCTGTGGACATAAGTGTTTTGTGCTGTGACTGGACAGATAAGATTAGGCTTCTGCATGGTAAGCAGCTATGGCTGCCATGTAGACCTTCGGGGTAGAGGGGACAAACCTTGGGGGCGAACGTTTTCTGCAGGAGCTTCAGCACAGAACCAACCAGACAGTTAACCGGATCCAGCCTACGGTTGTTGCACCAAGAACTGGGGATGATGAGAATCTCCCAAGTAGAGCTGTAGAGTAGGGCCACCAGGTCCCAGAAAAAACTCAGCCCGGCCAGAATGGAGCTACCAGCAGAAGATGAACCCCATCCCGGTTGCATCTCCAGAACTCCCGGGAGCAGAGCAATCAGGGGAAAGGCGTACAGACGCAGCCTTGGCTGTGTCTGTACCATAGCATCCAGTCCCAGAAGAGCTGGATGTGTGAGGAAGAACCAGAGTGGACAATGTGAGGTCTTTTGAGATGCAAACAAGTACACTTGTGTCTAGCTGAACACTATAAAGGTATAGCCTTATAAAGGTATCAGGAGCAGCAGGCCAAAAGGTATCATGATGGATGTCGCTGCCATCAGACCAAACAGTCTCTGAAACTGTTTGACAATGAGTGACTGGCCTTCTCTCACTCTCTCTATAGCTGTGAGAATCGACTCAATACGAGCAGGACACAGATGTGCCTGCATCATGGTTGAATACCACACCACGGCCAGATAAGTGATTATCTGTACTGGAGAAAGCACACTTCTCTTGGTTTTTTAGCCTTAACCGCAGGGATGACATCTCGATACTGAACCGCTATCTGCTCCATTTGAGCTAATATCAACCAATCGTTGACATAATTAAGTATGCGAATGCACTGAAGTCACAGAGGAGCCAGAGCAGCATCCACACACTTGGTGAAAATGTGGGGTGAGAGTGCTAGGCCGAAAGGAAGAAGCTGATACTGGTAAGCTTCGCCCCCGAAAGCAAACCTCAGAAACTTCCTGTTTTGAGGGAGGGTGGAAATGTGGAAGAATGTGTCCTTTAGATCTATCATGACAAACCAGTACTCTAACCTGATTTGAGACACAGTCTGCCTGAGCCTCAAGACTGAGCGGTTCAACTGACAAAGATCTAAAATAGGATGCAACCCCCCATCCTTCTTCGGAACAATGAAGTACTGGCTACAGAATCTGGACTCTGTCTCAAGAGGAGGATCACGTTCTATGCCTTCTTTTCTTAAGAGAGTGTCTACTTTGTGTTCCATTATCAGAGCCTGCTCGGGGCCCACCAGTGTGGGAATGACTCCATTAAATTAAGGTGGGCGAGAACCAAACTGTATTCTGTAGCCTCTTTCTACAATCAGCAGGACCCATTGAGACACTTTTTGCAGAAGTTTCCACGCTGCTAGATGGTAATCATTCTTTGCTCACTTTGAGGAGTCAACTTGGTGCCCTGAAGCAGATAACCGGCAGGGAACGACAGAGCTGGCTGCTCTAATAACCTCCTTGGAGGATGCAAGCCTCCCAGAGCCACTATGTTTCTGGGTGATCACTGAGAGCTGTGCTCGCTGGAGACCGCTGTGCCCTGAAACACCAGAGGTGGCAGGGTTGACAGATCGATCTCCTGAGGGCACTGAGAAGAGACGGGCACCATATGATGAGGTGTACACCTCTCTTCCAGTCCAGTCCAGTGTCACCGGCATTAGGACTTCTTGGCCTAAGCCCTCTTAGCCAGAATGATGGTCCTGAAATCCATTTTATGCTTTGAAGGCTTTGACTGGGAGCACCGTTCTGACCCTAGTTTTATCTAGAGGAAAGCACGAGAGGCAACGTTCTGTTTGTGGGCTTCCCGATATGAAGAGCTGGTAGACAGCTGCTCCTACTCCTGCTCAGCAGCCCTAAGGACCTGAGAATGCTTGGAGCTGAGCTTTACCAACCAAAACCGAAGATGTTTTAAGATGTTCTTGGTGGGTAATGCTGGGGCCTTGAAGGACGATGCAGACTCAGGAGACAGACAGCTTGCAAGCGTCTGTTATAGCCGAGGCATAACCTCATAGCCATGCTCCCTCAGCCCCACAACGTTAGAATAGTTAATTACTGCAGGGCTGAAGATGTGGGCTAAAAAAGGTTTTCCCTTTATTTTATTTTATTCACAAAATTATTTTATTTTCACACACAAAGTATTCTCGTGGCTTCATAAAATTACAATTGAACCACTGATGTCACATGGACTTTGACTATGTTTTTGGTACCTTTCTGGGCCTTGAACGTGGAAGGACCCTTGCTGTCTATGGAGGATCAGAAAGCTCTTGGATTTCATCAAAAATATCTTAATTTGTGTTTTGAGGATGAATAAAGGTCTTACGGGTTTGGAACAACATGAGGGAGTAATTAATGACAGAATTTTCATTTTTGAAAACTAACCTTTTAAGAGGGTTACATTACATTCAATAACCTATAAGAATGTCTAAATAGCTATTTGTCATTTGGTTAACATTAACCAATAGCTTGCATGGCCTTTGACATAAATGCAACTTGTTGTATTATCTGTTTCAATTATTTTTCAAAAATTCAATTATTTGTCAATTTCATACTATATATAAATTTTGTTAAAAAGGAATTTTGATGTTGTATTGACCTACTGTATTATTTGTGATTTTTTTTTACCCTTGGAAAAGTGTGCCTCTGCTTGGTCTACTGCTTACATAAATGCAACTTGCTTTGTTATCTAATGCAATGACATTCATAATCAAGTGTGCTTCAAGTGTCCAAATTTTGCATGTCAAGACATATTTATATATGACACTTGTGTGTTCTTCAAATGGAACTTCCAAAAGAGAACACAAAGAATATCTTGATTTTACACCTCGACTGAATTTTCTATCCTGAGCCAAGCCCTCCCATGTGTGTAATCGTAGCTTTGGTACCAGTGGCTGACAGGCGTGCCATCCCAGCTATCCCGGTTCCAGCACACTCCCTGCGACATGCTCATATCCCCCTCTCGTTGTCTCTGTCTGGGGAGTATGGATACAAGGCCTTCTGGGGGGCTTCAGTAATGCATTTACATACACACACAAATGCATTCACGGGTGCGTCACAGCAGCGCATATAATTAAATCAAAGGGAAATTTCCCTAGTCTCTGGACCAAGCTTTGGGCTTCCTTCTGGAAGTGTCACGAATGCAACAAAGAATAAAGAAAGAGAGCGTGTGGCCTTAGGGCCTGGGATGCATGCATCATTCCTCTCTGCTTCTCTGACCGCATCCAGCCATTGGGAATGGCTGTTGACCTAGACCAAAGTAGTGGGATCCAGTGGCAGCATCCTTAACCTGTGCCACCTCCACACTCTCCCCGTTATTATCTAACTGCAGCAGTTCTCCACATTTTATCTCTTATTTATGCTGACTTTCAATTCTTATAATGTGCAGCAGCGACCACCCACTTTCCAGCACTCTTTTAGTATTTTTCCCATTCATTATCTCTATAGGAACTAAAATTAACTGAACGAAACAGCTCTGTGATGAAGGGCAGATTTGGAAAAATTTAGCATTACATCATTTGCTCTCCAATGGATCCTCTGCAGTGACTGGGTGCCTTCAGAATGTTAAAACACTATCATTTGTTTAAGCTTTCAATGTTTTAACTTTAAACCATTGCTTCTGGCCAAAATGTGAGTCCATAATCTATATTAACGCTGCCTCCAGTAAAAAAAAAAAAAAAAAAAATGAAAATAAAAATCATCTCCTGTTGCCCTCTTATATAAACAAACACTAGTATCTGTTTAAAATTGTTTTGGTCTATTTTTAATTGTAAACAGTGCTTGATCTGTGCACATTTCAGAAGAATCATAAATTTGTTGGTCACAGAGCTGCAAAATTAATTCAGAGGCCAGTGGAAAAATACTACTGGCTTTTTGGCCAAGTCAAGTCAAGTTACCTTTATCTATGTATCACTTTATACAAGATTGTTTCAAAGCAGCTTAAATAAACAGACAAATAACAGAATCCTTGATGCAAACCTCTTCAAACATGAGACCAATTTTAAATTGTGCAGGGAACAGCTCTAAAAAGACAATAGTGTAATTACTCAGCAGGTGACAACAGTGTCATTATTCAGCACAATTCAGTGCAAGTTTTGGAAGGGGAACAAGGGTGATGCTAATTTCCGGGTCAGCCTAAAAAATAAGGTTTCCTGCTCACCTCATGTCAATCCAGTCTTTCCCTTCCTGTGTCTCTTTCAGGTCCTGAATTAATATAATAATGGATTGGACTGCAGCAGTTTCGTTGTATCTCACATTTCAGAAACTAAAGTTCATTAATCATCACATGTAGTTCTGACAAATGAACCATGGTCTCCATCAGAACGCACCCAATGGTCTAAACACACCAGCACGCAACTGCTCCAATGCTCATTACAGATGATCAGGGGACCGCTGTGTATCTTTCACAGTGTGTGAGTGTGTGAACATGTTTCTACAATAAGTCATCTGTTAAGATGGACTTTGTAGCTATGACGCAGGCCTCCAAGTATGCATGCTCAATGGAAGTGGTCATTTCTCGTTTTTTAAAGCTGTTTCTGGCTAAATCGAATTATAACCATGGCGCCTGGTTGGCACATGCTATCAGGAAAAATCCCCCAAAACAGCAGCAGCTTCACTCATGTCTGTCATACTTACACCACAGAGTCATGATAAATGAGCCACTGAAAGGGGCTGGTGATATTTTGAGCACTGACGAAACACAGATTGACACATGAAGCAATGGTTCGAAAAAACCCTTGAGAATTTATAAAATGACATGATGAGGGTGAAAAGACGAATGAATGGACAAATAAACGTGAATAAATGGATATGTGGATGGTTGAATAAATGAAAGAATGAGTAAATAACTGAGCAAAATAATGACTTAATACTTAAACAAGTGTGTTGGAGCACATTTGTGCAGGGAAGATAACTGTTTTTCAGTGGAGACTTGTCTGATAAAGCCAGAGATAAAGAAAACAAGCATGTGTAGTGTTTCCCTGCACAAACATATTGTACACACTTATATATACACATGGACAGGAAGGAAGTAGAAATACAGACATTAACACACTGACACATTAATCTATAGTGCTGGATGACAGACGGATCTATGAACGTGCTTGTTTGTGTGTTTGTCTGATCAATAGCCATCAGTGACCCTCCACTTGGCTCTCACAGCTGTGATATACACATTGAGTGTGAAGTCACAGCATTCTCTGTTTCAGAGAGTTGTTTTTAAATCTGCTGTTCTGCCTGCTTGTAAGGGTTTTTTTTTTTCCCATATAACCACTTGACTGGTCAGTGGGTCTCAGAGGTATTGATCAGCTGCCACACACTTCTGTCAAAACATAATTATTCACTACAGATTGAGACACAGCCCAATCATTTTGCCATATTGCAAAAAATAAATAAATAAACAAACAAAATGCACACACACATTCACACACACACACATTAGTGAGGAGAAAAATGAGAAAAATACTTTTTTCAATGAACAAAATATTCATAATAGCAAACTAGAAAGTCTGAACAGGCATTAACTTCCGGCTTGAACCCGACCACAAGACATGTGACCTTATCCAACCTAACCTGACCAGTAGTCAATACCAAATCCAAGCTGAACCAAAATTCACTCACTGCCTCACTTTCTTTAACTCTTAATAGAGACTCAGTTAATGCTCATAGTTGATTCCTTTACGGTCTGATGTTAACATTATGCTAAGCTACTATACTCTAGGCCAGTGGTTCTCAACTCCAGTCCTGTTCTGCACATTTTATATGTCTCCCTCATTTAACGCACCTGATTCAGATCATCAGCTCGTTAAGAGAAAGATCCATGAACTGAACTGAATGTGTCGAGAACCACTGCTCTAGGCTATTAAGAACAAAAAATACACAATGCACAATGAAATAGCCAATATTTAATAGTATAATAATATATTATTATTAATAATATTTTCTCTTAGAACTTAATGCAGTATGCCTCTCAAAGATGGAATATCCCTCATAGCCTCATTTTTTATTTGTGTCCGATTATGGCATCTACTGAAATATAATTTGTGAATTACACTTGTAGTTGAATGCATACACATTCTGTAACTACAAAGGAACAAATGAAGAAACAAACGTTTGTAAATAAGACATGCAATCACAGGGCCAACTCTAATGAGGAAGTCAGTCACACGTGTGGAGAAGTGTTAGCTATAGAAGAGAATAGTGTTAATTGCTCTGCTAATTAACGTATGATTGCATTGCACTTGTTTTGCACTTGCAGGTGATTAAATTTTTAACGAAACATATTACTTGGCACAGTTAACAGGTGCCCATCACACACACACAGTGGTGGGGGAAGCAGGTTAGATTCAGTCAAGCTGTGCTGCATTGGGGTAATATGCAAAGAGCAGCAACCTATTAAAAATTGGCGCAGCATTCTGGGTCGTCCAGATGCTGTAGCGAAACCCACCGAGGCGTTATCAAAAAATTAGGCAAAGTCCCGGCTGCCAACTCACACCAGTCCACACTCTTCATTTAGAAAACATGAAGCCACCACAGGGACAGCGTGTGCTCAATATGACAGCGAGTTTGGCGCATGATTTATTCTGTCCCTGTCCGTGCGGGAAAATCTGCATCTGTCACGCATGCGGAGCACACATGGGGATCCGATACTACAAGATCTCCCGAGTGAGGAGTTCACATCAGTAATGCAGTTAAAATCATTACATGTTGTGTAGAAACAATTTTGATGTGCAATTTCTAGTTTTAACAAAATGAACACTAGAATACCTCCTGTGTTACATGAAGTTAGCTCACTAGGTCTGTAGATGTGAAACTTATTGTGTAATTGATGATTTCTCTGTGTAGTTTATGATTCTCACGCTGCCACAGGGGATTTATGGGAAATGTAGTTTGGCTTGCTAAAGTCTTTCTCTTCATAGACCAAATAAGTAGTGTTTTCAAGCAGGCATTATCATTATTTTACATCAACATCAATTTTACATCAATCCTAGGGACATACCTGAAGCTGAATATTCTCTTAAAAATAAAGGTGCTTTAAAAGGTTTTTCATAGCGATGCCATAAAAGAACCTTTTTTTTTTGTTGTTGTTCCAAAAATAACCATTCAGTCAAAGGTTCTTTAAAGAACTCTTTAAAGATCTCTTTCTTACCTTTTTAGAATATGAAGAACCTTCTTTCGCCACAAAGAACCTTTTGTGAAACAGAAAGGTTCTTCAGATGATAAAGGTTCTTTTTGGAACCATTTAAACAAAAAAAGTTCATCTATGGCATCGTGAAGCACCTTTATTTTTAAGAGTGTACCTAATTTGGAAAGGCACACATAACTTCAAATCAAATAACGAATTCTGATGAGTAATAGGAAAAATAATCAGCCTACACAGTCACTCCTCATGTTTGCTGGATAAGTAATCTAGGAATAGCACGATATTAGTGATGAGCTGAAATTTTAGCAACCGAAAATTTTCAGCCAAGACAGCAATTTTTGGTTTTGGCTGGAATAGATTTGGAGGGCCAAAACCTTGCCTTGCCTGAAATTTACACAAGAGTTGATGGCTGCAGTGAGGGGAGGAATGAAACAAATGCAGTCAAGATGGACAGTTCTCACTTCTCATAGCAGATCAGCACCTATAAGATCAAATACAGATACTGTGATCCATACTCATGCACTTTGTTAGTAATACACTTAATGTAGGTTAAGTTCTGTTGCTTTTAATCCATTTTTTTTTTCTTTTTCATCTTTTGCTGATTATTTACAACAGGGGACCAAATCCAGTTCCTGGAGGTCAACCTACATGTAGAAATAATTTCCATTGATATCTCCACTCCACTGAGAACAAGCCTCTTCCATTGACATCTGTTTAAAAAAAACTGTGTCAGAATGACAGCAGAGCAAGTCAGATGACGGCATGCCCACGGTCATCACGGATGATTGGTTCTGCGCAGATTTTGCTCAGCTCAAAGGAGCATAGTGTCTACTTCTTGCACACAATGTGGATAAACTACAACATGTAAACGTCAGCTGTGTGGACCAGTGTTGGGGGTAACGCATTACAAGTAACACGAGTTATGTAATATTATTACTTTTTCAAGTAACTAGTAAAGTAACGCATTACTTTTTAATTGACAAGAAAATATCTGTTACTTTTTTCAAATAAGTGACGGCAGTTACTTTTTCCCCAAATTATTGATTAAAAGCTCTCCTTTCCCCATGTTGAGAGAAATCGGAAGTTTTAGAATAAATGTGAACATGCATTAATTCATCTCACTCACAAAAAACAGATTCAGTATCAAAATGAATAAAAACAGTGTAATTCAACTCAGAATATGACGCAAACCGGCAATAATTAAATATGTTAAATAATACAGATATTCTTTATGCATTTAATACCATTTTATTAACCGATGTCTTTGCTGCCGACCTTTAATGATCCAATTCAACCATACTAATAAGCAAAAATTACTCAAGATAATCTAACATTTGTTTTCCTTTTTTTGTATATTGCTGAAGAATTTATATTTTTTCTTCTGCGGTCTATTGTACAGACGTGAATTCACTTTTACATTTGCCAAAAATAGAACTTTTTATATTAAAAACAAACAAGCAAGCCCTGCCCAGATTTAAAAAAATAGCACCATAAAAAGTAACTAAGTAAAGTAATTATTTACTTTTTTAGGGAGTAACTCAATATTGTAATGCATTACTCTTAAAAGTAACTTTCCCCAACACTGGTGTGGACACTAATGCTGAATTAACAATAGTGATTTCTTGTTTTTAATCGATATTGATTCCTAAATTTCAAGTTCTTATTTTTTATTCTTATTTATTTATTTATTTATTTTGCTGTTATGCTGTTTTCTGTTGATTGAGAACTTCACTAAACATTGTAGTGCACTTGCTATCCAATAATCGCAATAAGCTTTTATTTGCTTTGCTTTATTACATTTAATATGAATTATAATAATTTTATCACGTACTACAAACAATAAATATGGTTTTGACCTTCTTTAATGTGGTGTGACAGACTGCTGTATTGTGAATTCTAGCTGCACATGAGCCGATTATCTCTTGTTTACTAGTAGTTATTGCACCAAATAAACATGAATGAACATCAGAAGGTATGTTGAAGGAATCAGTACAACTTACTGAAATATTAATTTTGTCATTTGGGGGAAAGAATAATGAAAAACATTTTTTTTTTCAATAGATTGAAATACATTTGTACATTTGCACAAACTGAGTAAAAGAAGAAACACTGTCTTGTTTTTCTTTCTTTCTTTCTTTCTTTCTTTCTTTTTTTCTTTCTTTCTTTCTTTCTTTCTTTCTTTCTTTCTTTCTTTCTTTCTTTCTCTTAAATTTTTTAACGTGATTGAGATCAATGGGTCTGGTGAAAAAATCAATTCTGGGTTTGGAGGTAAACAAGCAAACAAACAAGCAAACAAACAAAAAACATACTGTCTTATAAACAGCTGTATGTGCATTTACATCAACCCGAACTATTGTTCAAAAATTTCAGATATACTGAGACTGGTGTTTTTTATTTTTTATTTTTTGTTTGTTTGTTTTTTGGACGGTGGGCTATATAAACTTTTTTTGATTATTTATATTATTATAATATTACATTATATACATTATGATCTACACAAATCATCTTTTAAAACAGGTGGTGTTTCCTACCCTAACATTCATTATTATTATTATGTAATACTGTTGAACTGGTGATACCACTGAAACCATTCCTCACTCTTGTCGATGCAGTTGCTATCCCATCTAACAAAAACAATGGTAACCCCTTATAGATTTTGTATGTTTTAATTTTGGACCATCATTCCTATCATCCTATCCATTTAGTTAGTATTAGTGTTAATTAGTAGCATTGCTACTAAGCAAATTGCTAAGCAAACTTAAAAAAGCAAAATTAGCAGCATTGCTATTAAAAGTTAGCTACTCCCCTCTACTCAGCATCTAAACATTTTGGTGTTCTCTTAGGTTTGATCTTTCTTGGTCTTTCTCATTATTATAAAGCTGAAATGGTTTCTGTCTTGGTCCAGCTGGCAGAAACGAATGCAGTGGAGTTCTGCCCTCAGCATCCACCTCCTCCCTTGTGCAAACCCGCTCCACTGCATGCGACTGCAAGCAGCCTGGCCTGGGTAAAAGGTCAAAGGTTCAGAGACACCCCAAAAGTGTGTGTGGGTGTGTGTGTGGGAGAGGGGTCAGAGTAATTAGTTATGCAGCTAAATGTGTCTCTCAGGTGCTCTAGGTGTGTGTGTTTGTATGTGACATATGCATATTGGCCATATTGACTGTAAGTCCGTGTGCAATGAAGTGTCATGCTTGAGTTGATTTAAAATGCCACTAGTTTTGTAATGATTATTGTGTGTACACTGAATGAGCATTCAGATTCAGACACCTAAAGAATGTATGTGATGTTGTGTTTCCATGTTTTATGGGGACATTCCATAGGCATAAAGGTTTTTATACTGTACAAACCGTATTTTCTATCACCCTACACCTAAACCTAGCCCTCACAGGAAACTGTGCACACTTTTACTTTCTCAAAAAAAAAAAAAAAAAAAAAAAAAAAAAAAACAAATTCTGCATGATTCCTCATAGGGGCCTAAAAAATGTCCCCAAAATTGACTGGTATTACTATGCTTGTGAGATAATAATGAGATAAATACCAGGTACACACACACACACACATGTCTGGTTTATTATCTTTGTGGGGACTCTCCATAGGCGCAATGGTTTGTATACTGTCCACACTGTATTTTCTATCCCCTTACCCTAACCCTACCCCTAAACCTAACCCTTACAGAAAACTTTCTGCATTTTTACTTTCTCAAAAAATCTCATTCTGTATGAATTATAAGCTTTTGTACCCATGGGGACCACAAGCCGGTCCCCACAATGTCAAAAATTTCAGGTTTTACTATCCTTGTGGGGACATTTGGTCCCCACAATGTAGCAAAAACAAGTACACACACATGTTCACACACACACAAACAAACAGTTCTGGCTATAAAGTCATATGACACGATTTAGCTATGACAGCCAGTTGCACACAGACAAATCATTCTGTTCACAGGTTTTTAAAGAGTGAAACATTGTTTGAGTGTTGATAATAAAATTAGTACATACCCGTGTACATGTAGCATCTTTTGTAATGCAACATAATACTATATGTAATAATAGTATTTTTTAAACAATATATTGAAAATTAAGCAAGCAAAAGCAATTACCTCGCTGAAACAGACTATTGCAGACACTGTGGTTGCATTGTCTCCATTTCTTCTGACACACACTCAGACTCATACAGTATATAGCTTTATCACAGCCCTTGCTCTTGTAAAACATTTTGCCTGAAAGTGTGGTTGTGATATCTCTCACCTATTTTGAAATTTTGTATAATAACGCATAATCACATATTTTTAAGTGTGGCTTTTTTTCCAAAAACTAGGACCTACTGTAAATTGTTTTGGGTGAGATAACAATCAGGAGTGCGTTTCCCAAAAGCATCATTAGCTAACTACACTGTAAAAAACAATTTGTTGAGTCAACTTAAAATAATTTGTTACCTGCCTGCCTTAAAATTTTAAGTTAAGTCAACTCAAAAAAGTTTATGCAACTTATAATGTTAAATTATACTAAGTGACAACTTAGACATTTGAGTTGATTAAACTTAATATTTTAAGGCAGCTGGGTTACTTACCCATCTGTTAAGTTTAACAAACACGAATATCTAAGTTGTTACTTAGTACAACTTAAAATTTCAAGTTGACTAAACTTATTTGTGTTGACTGAACTTAAAATTTTAAGGCAGCAGAGTAACTAATTATTTTAAGCTGACTCAACAAATTGTGTTTTTTGTTTTTTACAGTGTATGGTGGTAAGGTCCATTGAACTCTGGACCTCTGTCCACGACTAACTCCAAGGCTGATAAAACAGGTAAAGACATAAAGAGATGACAGAAGCATAATATTAGATAGCTCCTAAACACACCAGCAGTGAAAGTGAGGTCATTATGAAACAAACTTTTCCTCTTATGTAACAGTTCCAGTTTCTTCTAATTGGGTTGTGACAATAGTCAAGGCATCATCATGCCATGGGTTCAGGTGTCACATACAGAGACGGGCTATCATATCGCTCAGCTGCAAAATCCCAGCATCCAGTTGTCAGTCTCTCTGGCATCAGCGCACTGCTGACTGCTCCATAAATATGACACCTTGTTTTGTCCTGCTGGTGTCTGGAGGTGCAGCGTGGCCTTTGAGGGGGAGACAAGTAAACTAATAGGCTCTCTCTGATGCATGGGAACACGGGCTTGCGGCTCAACGATTGCCCTGCGGCGACTCCTGACAGCCACATAATGACTGTATACCTGTCAACTGGAGGATATCTGTCGAGCCATAAATACAGAGTTGCCTTTTTGACATCATTTTTTTTTTAAAAACTCAGTGATCAACAGAACACAGGCCGCTTGCACCCAGCCTTTTTTTTCACGCAAAATATCACAAACTAAGACATGCACAGCCACACACAGAAAACAGCTTCTGAGGGAAATATATGCTATTATAATTGCAATTTTCTGCACTGCACTGCACTTGTGTACTATGGTGTGTGTTTGTGTGTGAGTTGTCGGCAGGAAGCACAATGCAACGCAAGGTGAATGAGATGTAGAAAGCAAGTGTGCATGTGGGTACACTGCCTAAGGGTTACAGGTGAACACTATCGCTCCTTTCTTAGGTTGCAAACACTGTGCAGCAATGAGTAGCAAAGGAAAATCACAAACAAGATCTCTTTCATATTTCAATTGTTTCTCTTATACAGCACTGATGTTTAGGGAGAAAGAGAGAGAGAGAGCACAAGAGAGAGTAATCTCCAGAGCAGTGGTTCTTAACCAGGAGGCTTAACTGGGGGCCTATGGATGACTTAAAATGACCCAGAGCCCTTTGAAATTACTAAACAGTAAAATAAGCTAAATCAACTAAAAGTGTGACATTCCTTCAGGTAATTTAACCTCTCAAACAAGCAGTTTTCAATCTGGATCCAACCCTTATAAAGAAATAAGATGACCCAACACCTGAGAAGAGACGATGCCAACCCCTCAGAGGACCTCAGAAGATGCCAACCCTAAAAGAAAATACAGAACTAACAAATTTTCCTAAGTTTGACTGCAACATATAATATAATCAACTTGACAGCCACCACTGATAAGCTACTACCAAATATATTGTAGAAACTTTAATTTTCTGTAAAGCTGCTTTGCAGTGATTTGTATTGTGAAAAGCGCTATACAAATAAACTTGAATTTAATTTAATTGAATTATCGAGTTGAAATGTATAATCAGTATACGGGTTTCAGGTCTGGAATCATGTCTGGAATGTAATTATATTAATTTTTAATTATAACTATTTTAGTGAAATGTTTAAACTTACAAAACCTAGGAATAACCTTAAGATATGTTTTAAAGACAGGGCTAGGGGTCATTTGAATATTTTTGTGTAAAGTGGAGTCACAAGGTTAAAAACATGTTTCTTAATGTGCAGTAACTTGCAATGTTTTCTAAATGCTCCCAAGACAATAAATTATTTTATATATGCTAGTCACATTGATTTTAGAGCTCTATATACAAAAATATCTAAATTTGTGCCTTTCTCTCCTAAGAGATGGTAAAGTTGGTGAAGCATAACTGAGAGTTCCATTAAGCTATGGATTGTTGGGAAGGCCTGTCTATTCCACAGCAGACCCTGGACACACTCTTTATAGCAAACACAGCATCCTTTAAATAGAACAAACAAAATTGTTGTGTGGAAATTCAAAGTAAATGCAATTGCACATTAAAAATGCGAAGCATCGGGCAGCTCTCCATGAAAGGAAATTATTTATTCTGAATGCACATTAAAGGTCCTTTTATTCATATGAAGGGTTATTTACAACTCACTAGCTGCTTACTGCCCCTGTAATGCCTGTGATATCCCAAAAGCAGCTCCTAAACGAATGCATCTTTTCAAGATCAAGCTGGGTGTTTTTCTTCATGAGATATATGTGGTCTGCTGCCAAGGTCGTGTTCAGTGTTTCCTGCTTTAATGTGAGTATGCCTGTACACATTTCTATACTGTGGTTGTATGTTCACGATGCGATGTCTTGCAATATTCGTATAATTGGCCAGCGGGGAGACACAAAAATACATATACTAAATAGATTATAATCACAGAGACATTTCTTTTCTGGTCCTAATTTATTCTTTCTCTTCGTTTGAGTTCCTCTTCTCCTTCTTCTGTATTAAAAAAAAAAAAAAAAAAAAAATCATGGTACATACACTGATAAAAATTATTCTGGGGTGTAGTAAATATTACAGAAAAACAGATGGAATTTCTACATAAAATTATAGTTCAGGCAATAATTTTAAATAAAGTAAATTCCATATTGGTACTTAATTCAAGCTTATAGATGTTATAAAATTAAGTAAAAGCTACTCAACTTTTCTGATATTGGTGTTCCCATCATGCACTGGGGCGTGAATAATTGATAAGGTTGATTTTTCTGTCCTGTTTGTCAGTTTGTTGTTAGATTTAGTAACTTGTGATTTTGTTGCATCTGTTACATCACAGTTACATCTGTGTATAGTGTACCAAGTACAGAACTCTCTGTATTTGAATGAGTGCTGCTTTACTGGTTATGTAGATACATGTATTGTATAATTTACTTAGATGTTTCTAAATAACATACACTTTAAAGGCATGGTTTAATTAGGTTCTATATTAAGTAAAATCAAAGTATTGCAAAGTATTAAGTAAGCTTGGACTAAGTAAAAATTACTCAAACGTTTACTGCCCAAGCTAAAGCTGCTTATTTTGTTTATTAAATTTACTTAACTTGGGTAAGCAGATTTTACTTGATTTTATAAGTGAACTTATATATCATTAAATATTTACTTAATTTCTATTATGAATGATACGTTCAATAGTAAGTAGATTGTACAGTGCAGTAGCAGTAAAATGTACTTAAAATGTATTAGTGCAGATTGTTTTTTTTTTCAGTGTGTCTTTTGAACTGCAATAGTAATGGCTGATTTCACTCAACACATCATCCATTGTTGTCTCAAACAGAACAAACAGTCAAACAGTCCCAAAATAGCTCACACCATTATTGGTTGAGCCAGTGCTGTTTTGTCATTGTAAAATTGTTTCGTGCTGCTATAAAGAAATTGTAATTTTCATCTTATGCTTCTGACCTTATCCTATGGCCTCTTATAATGTATAGTAAATAATGTAAATGTAATGTATGTAAACAAAAATAATAGTAATAATAATAATAATAGTCATTTGACACTTTTAATGTGTGTGTGTGTGAGAAAGAGAGAGAGAGAAAGAAATTCAGCAATCCTCACACATCTTTTCTCTTCTCTGCACACACAGGAACTCTTTCTCACATTTCAATATGAGCTACATTTGTGTAAATTTGGAGAGAGAATTATTGGGCTCAATGAAATAAGTGTGTGACAGGAAGAGGAAATGAGCAGCCGTGCAAATTAATCACCTCTTATTAGCGGCTATGCTAATAATACCTACGTTCATGTGACACTCAAATTAATTGATTTAATTGTATAAAAATGGATGAAGCATGGTGAAAGATTTTCATTCTGCATTCAACCATTTCAAATGCTGTTGAGTATGCTTTAGAATCAATTCTAAATAAAATTAAATAATTTAAATGCACACACACACACACACGTTTGTTTTTGTGAATTGTGGGGACTTAACTGAGCTAAAAACAGGAACAGATGCTACACACACACACCTAACACGGACAGGTGACGTTGTATCACAGTAGTGTATCGGTGACAAAAACTCACAATGCATGTGTTTGTTTGTGGTCAATCATGAGAGCTGCGGCAGATAACAAAAATTTGATTGAACTGCTGGAGAGCTCAGAAGAAATATTACAAGAATTGTACTTATGGCAAAATGAACAGACACAATTGAGCGTACATGAGAAAGACATGGGTAATACCATCACAATGTGTGTGTGTTAGTGAAAATGGCAACAATTAATTCATAGGAATGGAACATACTAAATGCAAGTATGCAGATTTGGACATGAATGCTTGGCCTGTTGTATATACTCAAGGTTTTTGCATTATTGTAGCAATTAACTGTGAGACAGTTCCCTTAAAGGGGTCATCAGATGCCAAACTCACATGTTGCTTGAACATAAATTTGTGTTGGCAGTGTGTGGACACAACCACCCTATTATGATAAAAATCCACCCAGTGGTATTTTTGTAATCTTTATTAGAAATATCCCCTTTTTAAAATCAAGCCATTCTTAGCTTCTTGTCGGTGTGACGTCACACTCACAGAGGCCGCTCCCACGATAGTTGATTGACATGACCGTCTTACCTTAGACCTGCCCTAACTGAGCTTTCAACAGTTCAACTCCTATGACTGCCTATGTGTCGACTCCGGTGCAGGGGAAGACAAGAATGAGTGATTGAAGTGTTCTGTTGTAGGATGTAATAATGATTATAGCAGTCATAATTTACTCCCGACATCTGAGCCGCTGAAGATGCAGAGGATTAAGGTTACTTTCGTTTTAGAAGGAAATGCGCCAGGCAATCTACATATATGCGTTTATGTTCGCGCAAATCATTCCGACCGTCTCGTCACCCCACAGAAGAGAGGGGCGGGGTGAGCAGAACTCATTTTCATAATTAAAGGAACATGCAATAGAATGGTTCGCTTTGAACAGGGCTGATTTTGACAAGGTGAAAAGGATTTAGGATTTTTTACACTACCACTGAGACATTTTAACCATAGTATGTTATAGACTTCTCATTAAGACCCTAAAGAATCATATCAGCTATTGGAAAATGGGCATCCAACAAACAAAGCTTTAACAAAGCTTGATGAGTAGCTACGTGTCAACAGCTTACTTGGTATGATTCAGATTTTTGTTTTGCAATGAAAGTAGTACATGAGGAGAAGACAATTTACACTAATACCTGTTGAAATCCCCAATGTAGGCCATGCTAAAAAAGGCCTATTACACTCTTAAAAATAAAAGTTTCTTTTCACTGAAATGTTCCTCAGAGAACCCAAAAAAGTTATTGTATGGCATTCACTGTGAAAACCACATTTTGGAATCTTTATTTGGAGTGTATACATTATTAAAAATTGGCATGCTGCAGCATGTGCAACTGAGTTTGTGTAGTTATTAATTTGCTCACACTTTGTTTAGATAGTCCGCTTTAGACATTTTAACTAAAACAACTTTGCAACTACATGTCAACTAACTCTAATTAGAGTATTAGTAGACTATTAGGTCTGGGTTAGGGTTAAAAGTATATGTTGACGTACTTGTAAAGTTACTTAAAGTTAGAATGACTAGTAGAATGTCTAAAGTGGGCAATCAAAATAAAGTGTTAAAATAAGTTTTGTCATATATTTATATAAAGTATATTTAATACTTCAAAACAAGGCATTGTTCATGATTATATTAATTCATTCATTCTTTCTTTTTTTCTTTCTTTCTTTCTTTTTTTCTTGTCATTTTATAGCTAATCCAAATCTAAAAATTATTGTTTTAAAATTTATTCAGGATAATAATTTTAGGAAATAAACAAAATATTGCATTGCTAGATATATAATTTTAGAATATATAAAAAGTACAATTTCACTACAACACAATGCAACACCTCTTTTTTAAGTATTCCAAAACAAAAACCAGTACGTTTGCAGCTCTTTTTTCTTTAGCAATCTGACAGATTTTTGAGTAAAACAAGTCAATTAAAGATGCAAAAATGTTACACAGGTTTTATCAGTTGAAAGTTGATTGGATTGTGAAAACTGGGTGTTAAATACTAGAATGGAGCCTGGTATTTGAAGTGGAAGTGATGAGCAGACTGAGGAATTTGTGAAAGAAAATGTTGTTTCAAAGTTCTTATTTATATTAATGTATTTTAATGAACACATTTTGTTGTTGTTGTTGGAATAATGTGCACCAATTATCAAACAGTCAGGAATTACGCACAATATTTTCTATCTGTTAAATATTACAGTACGTTCACATACAAAGTCCATGCTTTCTCCCATAACTTCACCCAGTTTCATATCATCCAGTCTGTGGATGGTCTCTGGCCCACGTCCCCACTCTCTTTGCGCTCTGTTATCCAAACTGGGGCCTGGATGCGTTTGGCTGTACTTTCGCTCTCTGTGGCAGTGCATTGTGGGCCAATGCAGAGCTTGTAGCCCCAGGCATCCTCTGTTTCAGGTCCACGCGGCCCAGCGCTCACAGATGTTCTCCGTTTGATACCGCTCTCCCCGTGCTCTTGGAAGCGTGGGTGGCCAACCATCATGCCTGTTGCACCCGCTGCTGACATGCCATTGGCTGTGATAGGGTGACGCGTGTTGAGCAGAGGGGTGATAGGCGGTCGATTTTTAATCCTGAGAGCATGAATAATCCCGGTGAAGACCCCTGAAGAGCCAGAGGATATCTTCCTCCAAAAAACTCAAGGAGAGTGACACAATTTTGCTTTTGATTTTTACAATGGCATTGTGTTATTAAATATTGAACGATGAAACTCCGGGAGTATTTTGCTTCCTAAGAACAATTTCTATAGCGTGACTTTCATTGTAATATCATCACCTTAGAATTATAAGGTTCTATCTGCATTCTGATAACTTTTGAGATATTGAGCTTCGAAGCTTTTGTGTTCCATAGACTTCTGTAGATAGAACCATTTATGTTTTAAAAAAAAAAAGGTCCAAAATGCACGCATAATGTAAATAAGTTGTCACCTAATAAGAATATGTGAATAACTCAATATTGACAAAAATGTCAGATAGAACCATATAATTCTAAGGTGACGATATTAGTATATTTTGCAGACAGGGCTACAAAAAGTGAGCAGCATTTTGCTGTCCAGATCATTTGATTATATTAATGGCTAGAAGTCTGTCCTAATAGGATTGTAGAGAATAGGGAAAATACAAATAATTAACTGCAGCTAGTCATATAATCCAGCATAGTTGAAAATTTATAGCAAAACATAGGCTTGTGGTACATAGGCAGAGTAGATAGATAGATAGATAGATAGATAGATCTCTACTATCAAAAGAAAAGAAGCCAGAGTGACATGATTAATTATTAATCCAGGATTTCTCATCACCACTGTAGAATGTTTCAGTCATGGTCTGGAAACCACAGGTCAATATACTCTCCTGCATATGCCGATTTTTGTCCTCTGGCGATGACTATAATGAAACACTGGCTAGTTTTTCAAGTCCCTATCACACTGATCACATTTTTTGCATTTGTACTTTGACTTTAAAATGCCTGTGATGTAATAACAGGAATGTTGCGGAACTGCTTTCAAACTGTTGGTCTAAATGCATGTTGGATTAGTAGTGACAGGTTCTGCTCAGAGCTATTTCCTCATCGCTCTTCTCCCCCACTGGCCCATTTACAGTGTCTCTCATCTGATGAGAATGAAATCTAGTGACCCCTCCTCAACTTACTGCTGGAAACACCTCAGTTTCTCTCTCATACACCCTCTCTCTGAACTCTGATCATTCACACATGATAAATGGAGCAGATAGATCAGTCATTCCACTCTCAGGTCAACATATTACTTTTAATTTTTCCCTGATTGAAAAACTGAATCTGTACACACATCAGGCAGAAGAGACAGACAGCAGTTGAGGAAGAATGGCAGAAAACAAACACAGAAAGAAACAAACAAACAAAGAGAGAGAAGGCACGGGTTTTTATAGAACAAAAGCAGTCAGGAAGAGCAGGAGTGTGTTAATGACAGATGAAGGGGTGTGTATTAATAATGGAGAGTGGAGTGGAATAGAGTTTTACTTATTCAGGACTGCTCGCTCCCCTCTTTATCTCTCTCACACCTTCATACTAGAGTAACAGAGACAGAACAAGTTATTCAGAACTAGAAATTCTGCTTCTTGCTGCCATGATTTGAAGGCGATTTGAGTGGTTGCCAGATTGATGTCAAGTCAAGTCAAATGTATTTGCTTAGTGCTTTTAACAATACACACTGTTTCACAGCAACTTTACAGAAAATTGTGATGTTAAAGGAGAACACCACTTCAAGAACAACAATTTACAAATAATTTACTCACCCCCTTGACATCCAAGATGTTTATGTCTTTCTTTCTTCAGTCGTAAAGAAATTATGTTTTTTGAGGAAAACATTTCAGCATTTTTCTCCATATAATGGACTGCTGTGGTGCCCTGATTTTGAACTTCCAAAATGCACTTTAAATGTGGCTCAATCTATCCCAAATGCGGTTGTAAATGATCTCAGCCGAGAAAGAAGGGTCTTATCTAGCGCAACGATTGGTTATTTTAATAAAAATAATACAATTTATATACTTTTTAATGCCAAATGCTCGTCTTGTCTTACTCTGCCTGGACTGTTTTTGTACCAGTTCATGACAGTTCGGGTATGTTGTAAAACTCCCATCTCATGTTCTCCCTCAACATTATATGGAGAAAAATGCAGAAATGTTTTCCTCAAAAACATCATTTCTTTATGACTGAAGAAAGAAAGACATGAACATCTTGGATGGCAAGGGGGTGAGAACATTATATTTGAATCTTTGTTTTGGAAGTGGACTACTCCTTTAATGTCTTATAGTCCCATTTAGCAGATAAGAGCTGGTATATAAAAATTGAGTTCATATTTTGTGACGATACAAACAATCAAGCAATTGTTATATTATATTATACTGTATCTCCCTACATGAGTGGCAAAATATTTTTTCCCAAATTACTTCAGTGGAGTTGGCATTGTATAGATAATCAGCAGTGATCGACATGACCAAATTTTGTTTGTTTGTTTGTTATGTTCTCAGTGGTTGCTTAGCCCAAGTCAAAAGAACCCACCACCAAGTATGTCTGATAGGCTATTCTAGTGGTCTCTAGATATGATGCTATTTAGGTTGTAGGATGTTTTATTTTCTGCAATTTGGAAAACAGAAGTATAATTGCTCACATAAGTAATAGCACACATTTTCTCATCAAGTTGATTTAGGTCTCATTCATCATTCACAGAGGAGACAAGTTTAATGTTTAACTCAAGTATGAGTAACTGTGTTCTTGTACCTTAAGTTATTGAGCATCATGCCCAGGTCATGAGTTTGATTATGTGATGGTAATAGTGATGCTTGACTTGATTATATGATAGTAATAGTGATGTTTGATTTCTAACTCGACCTCCAGCTACTGCAGGTATTCTGTTGTCATTTAACAGCTAGTTAGTCCTTTGTGCAGTTTATCGTAATGTGCTCCACTGACCTGCAGTTCTGTGCCTGGCTATTGTTTAACTATTAGTGGGCTGGTGCTGAAACTTCTGGTGCCCCAGCAATCATGTTATTCTCATAGTCTTGATTGCTGAAACAAACTGAATGCAAATGAAGCTCGGATAGAGAGAAAGGGTGCTTGAAATGGAATCAAAGGTGCAAAAGAGAGGTGTGATTGATAGCAGAGAGTTTAAGCGTGTTTCTACAGAGCCACGTTCACATGCAGCTGCCTTTGCTCATTACAGTCAAGCATAACTCACATTGTGATGTCGGCCGTATATGTCAGAGAGTCATCTCAACCCATCCACCGCACGCTTTCTTCTGCTGCTTTCTGTCAATCCATCACAGGCCCAGCCACACACACCTGCCACCCTTCGGCAGGCTGTAGCTGCAGGCCACAACTGCCTCACTGGTGACTGCTAGTACACTATGAAGGAACTTCATTTCCCTGTCAGATGTTGAGTGGGTGCTGCAGCAGCATTTGGCATCTAGAGTCTCAGAAGGCATTGTTTACATGAACATAAGTTGGATCATTGCACTTAAAAGCAACGTCTGTGCACAGTGTGCAAATTGCATGTTGAGTCCTTCTCTTTAGGTTCACAGCAACTTTAAGAAGCAATTTGTCTCTATGGCTCCTCATGGGACACTTCCTGTTAATAAGGAAGAGCTCAGCAGCCATTTAAGACATGTTGTAGTTCTAATTAAAGGTTCAGACAGATGTCACGAATACAACTGTCCGTTTGAAACCTCATGCTTTACAGTAGCTGGATTAACACCACATTTTCCTCAAAGGTGAGACGTATTTTTGTCCCTGCGCTTCGAGGAAGACCCGACTAAAGTCTTCATGAATAAAACAAGGGTTTTAACCATGCCAGCTTAGCTCGCCTTTAGACAGAGATTCCTCCACCAAAATAAAAGAAGCGCATGTTGTAGACATCTCCAGTCTGTTTGAGGACTGAGTCTGGTCATGGTACTCATGCAGTCCTGGAAAACAGAATACACAGGCGTTACACAGGATTATTGAAGCCACCGCACAAAGACAATGGTGGGAGTTGATACATCGAGAGAGATATGCACGGAGTGACAGCCATGGCAGGCACATGGAGCACAGAGATAGGAGGAATTAGCTCCGTTACAAGGCCGCAACAACAGCTATTGTCTGCATAAACATCAACAAGAGCTCAGTTCTATCCAACTTGTGGATTTGACGCCCGAGATTGAGATGATGCGACGAGCTCATTGTTTCCTAAATGCTATTAACCGCCGCGCCACTGACGCATAAAAGTACGAGCTGATGTAAATGACAATTCCGCTGTCATAATCCACATGCTGATGGGAAACCTTGAAGCAGCCTTGTGTCTTAACAACAGATTACTTCCTGAGCCCAGCTCTTCACCTCTTCCCAAAGACTGATGCCACAGGATTTCTGCTTCTTTATACATTCGCTGATGTTCATTCTGCCTCTTTCATTCTTCCATTGATCCCTTCATAGCATTCAGGATCTGCCAAGGGTTCATGCCTGCAGGGGTCCACAAAACCCATTATCAGGTAGAGCACCCACCTCCATGCTCTTTAACTCAAAGATATTTGATTTTTGGAGGGTGTGTGCTAGTGTGTGTGTGTGCATACATGTGTCTTTCTTTAACCTTTGATGGAGATTTAAAATCTTTTTGTAAATAATAAAAAACTGTTATAGTAATAACAATAAAAGTTTAAATTTCAAAATGCACAAGTTCAAAGTCAAATTACAAACAAAATACCTCCATTCTTTAAATTTAAAGTACATTCAGAAAATAATAATAATAATATTAATATTAATAATAATAATAATAATAATAATAATAATAATAATAAATAATAAAGTATATTACAAGTAGTTCAATCTAAATTAATTCACCAGCTAAATGACAACCAAAAGAAAGTTCTCCAAAATACACACACATGCCAGTTAAGTGAGTATAACACAGCAAGACAACATGCATCCATTGCATTGGCCATGCTGTGGTTTTGGTTTGCTGTACATTCTGTTTGTGGGCATGTATGTGGTGTTGTATCTTTCATTAGGCTGTGCAAGTACAGTGTGTGTATATGGTTGGCGGCAAGGTTTGTGTTGGATATCTGCCACCCCCAGATAATTCACTCTACTGGGCTTTTCAGCAGACACTGGATGGGCCATGGGGAATCAAGCCAGAACATCAGAACTGAGTTGCACTGGCTTACATTCCAGGATTTCAGTAACTCTCATTCATATTGAGATAAATTAGTCACATGACTTCAACTTACCTTACTAGACAATTGCATTATCGCTAATATTTCAATATATCACTTTTGCAGTTTTTGCCCTGTTGAACAACAGAAGTTCAGATTCGTTGCATCGGAAGGGGGTGGAATGTATATGATCGTTACAGTGTTTATGCAATCAGGTGGCATGCTGGGTCTTGCTTCCTCTTTTGACTTTGAAACTCGAGGTAGCAGTTCCTGTGACCCAGCCTGAGGGGCAGCAATGCATTGTGGAAGTCAGGTACTTGGTCATAATAGCATAGCTGTTTTTCGGTAGAACAGACCTACCAATGAAATATTTAATATTCACAACAGAATTGTGTACCATTCAGAATTCCATTTTAATTTAATTACTGAATTTAAATTGAGGCAGCAGACAGAATGCAGAACTTTTATTTCAACTGAAATAGAATTAAACTAGAATGACCACTATTTTTTTTTTTTTACTCATCATATAAACAGCATATGAGGGATTTCCTTTACATAATAGTAATGCTCAGTGTTTGAAATTGATTGAACTCAAATATCATTTATATAAATCATAAATTACATAATTTCATGAATTATAAATGTATGTACTGTTATGGAAGAATGCTTCTTGTCACACAATGTTGTAATTTACTCAAAATTTTTGCACAACTCAAGAAAATTAATGATACAGCTATTTATTTTTGTCACAAACATTCTAACTTAAATTCTAACTAAACAACCTGTGAGGCGTGTGGTTAGTTCAAGTTGAATTCTAACTTATGAACTGAAATTCTTAAATAAATGTGCATAAACCACATAAACCCACCCATTCCCAAAAATATATCCAACCAACTAAAACACTTCCAACTCAAATGCAAATAATAAAAATAAAAGGAGATGATCTGTAAAGGTTAATGTGCACAATCAAGCATATACATATTATGGTGCAGTAGTGTGTGTATGGATTTACTATGCATAAGCATGTGTCCCTCATGACATCAAAAGACAGAGACAGAGATGAGCAATGTGTTGCTGTGTGCATTTGATGGCACTTGAAGTCGGGTTCTGTCCCCGCGTTCCCATTTCCTGAGGGCTCGGACTCAGAGAGTTGTCACCTTGGAGTATTCCGGGGCCTGTGAAGCGCTCCAGTCCTCTGTGAGAATGTCACGTCCCGCCCAGGGCAGTTTTGACAAACAGAGTATATATTGATACATGATAAAGTATGCTAGAAATCACCCCACTGCTAAAGGCTACTATAGTTTTAATATCATCATTTGAATTAACAAGCATTCTGTGCAGGAATAATGAGTCTTCATTATTCAAAACATCATCCTTAGCCGCAGAGCTCTCGGGCTATTACGGCATGAGAACTTAATGAAGAGAAGATAAAGAAGGGTTGAGATAAAAGTTTCAATGGCCTCACTCAGTAACCAGAATTAAATTTTAATGCAGGGTGGGAGGTGATGGATGGGCAGACTAGAGCTGACGCCCGCTGAGGTGGAGGCCATCTGATGACCACGTACAGGAGCTGACATATGGATCCTGCCTATGCCACCCTTCGATTTGGGTTTTACGATGGAACACCATGACCTGACAATTTAACACCTAAAACATATGCTTTGCGACTTGGGGACATCCAGATTAAAGGATTAGTTGAATAAAAAATGAAAGTTCTTCTGCACTCCCATTAAATAAATAAATAAGATTTATGTATTTGAATTGCATCTAAAGATGAAATAGGTAAGATTTCTGTGCTTAAAAAAATATGGCATAGTTTATTAAATATTTGTATCTATTTGATTTTATTTACAGTTTTTTATTTGATTATATATATATATATATATATATATTTATAAATCTTAAATATATATTTTTAAAGTTTGTGTAATAAAATAGGAGACTGTGTTGGCTACTACTTTCTGTTATTATCTTCTGAAGTCACATGGAATAGCTTTGCGAGAGGAAAACACTGAAACGTAAGCCATCAGTCACAATTAATATTACCCTGTGCTGAAGCTTTGAAATGGAGCCATGCAAAGTACAAAATTGTTGTTTTGACATCACAAAACGATGTAATTAAATTTAAAAAAGGAAATTGTGTGTGTATGTTTGAATGTGTTTTTCCCAGGAGCTTCAGACTTGAGTGTGTTTGCCTGCTGAAGCATTGTGATGCTCACTGGAGGACATCTCTGTGAATGGAGACATCTGATGAATGAATGGGTCTGGTGACCAATCTACACTCTGCTGGCATAAAGCATGTGGTCTGGGTGAGAGAGACTCACAAATCTACACATCTCTGACTCTAAGTCACCACAGAAACCCTCTAGCCTGCAGATGCAGACTTGGACAAGTGTAGCACTTCCTGTGTGCGCTTCAATGCTTGAGGAGAACTGCAAATTCAATGTATCCAGCCGCAATCATGTGGAGTAGGTTGTTTACATGAATTTACTAGCCTCTAGGCATACAATCACTATGGAAACTAACAAGAGAGAGTCTGTGGATAGTAAATTAAAGCAATAAGCCATGGGAGGTTGTGCGTTACAGTTGTTTTACCACGTTTAAGGGATGTTGTTAGGCACAACTTGAAGTGGAACAATGCTCAATAAATAATTAGATTTGTTAAAAGTAGTCACGATAAACAATTCTTTTGCCAAGTTATTTACTTCATTAACAACAGGCTGTTTACAAGTTGGTGGATTAAAAAAAAAACTGATATGGAGGCACAAGTGTGCGTATATTGGCTATAGATTCGGTGGACGAGGAATTATTTATTTTGGGCACACTTTACTGTATCTTTAGTCTGTCTGTCTATCTATCTATCTATCTGTGTATAATGGGTAACTACAAGCCCACTAGGCATGCTGCTTTCTGGTTTGTCTGTAAATACTTGATTGTGCTAGCTAGAAGGCCAGCTAGTAAACTATTGCAGTAGTCCAATTTTGAGATGAAAATTTATTTTTTGAGTTTTATGCCTTTATTTTGATAAGACAGTGAGTGGACAAGAAGTGGGGGACAGGATAGGGAAAGGTCTTTAAAAGAGAAGTCCACTTCCAGAGCAAAAATTTACAGATAACGCACTCACCCCCTTGCCTTTCTTTCTTCAGTTGTAAAGAAAATATGTTTTTTGCGGAAAACATTTCAGGACTTTACTCCATATAATGGACTGCTATGGTCCCCTGAATCTGAACTTCCTAAATGCAGTTTAAATACGGCTTCAAACGATCCCAAATGCAGTTGTAAACGATCCCAGTCGAGGAACAGTCTTAAAAATAAAGGTGCTTTAAAAGGTTCTTCACAGCAATGCCATAGAAGAACCATTCAGTCAAAGGTTCTTTAAAAAAAAAAAACGCTTCTTTCTTACCTTTTTATAATCTGAAGAACCTTCTTTCACTACAAAAAAAAAAAAAAAAAAAAACCTTTTTCAGATGTTCTTCAGATGTTAAAGGTTCTTTATGGAACCATTTAGACAAAATGGTTCTTCTATGGCATCGTGAAGCACCTTTATTTTTAAGAGTGAAGAAGGGTCTTATTTAGCGAAACGATCGGTTATTTTCATTAAAAAAATACAATTTAAATACTTTTTAATCTCAAACGCTCGTCTTGTCTTGCTCTGCCTGAACTCTGTGTATTCTGGTTCAAGACAGTTAGGGTATGTCGAAAAACTCCAATCGTATTTTCTCCCTCAACTTCAAAAATCATTTCAAAATCATCCTACGTTGCTGCAGAAGTACCGACCCAGTCTTTGCAAAGTGAACATGCAAAGAAGATCAAACTCCCTTAACAAAAAAAAAAAGGTAAAAGAGCAATATAGGACGATTTTGAAGTTGAGGGAGAATATGAGATAAGTTTTTTGACATACCCTAACTGTCATGAACTGGAGAAAAAACAGAGTTCAGGCAGAGCAAGACAAGATGAGCATTTGACCTTAAAAAGTATATAGATTTTTTCGCTAGATAAGACCCTTCTTCCTCAGCTGGGATCGTTTACAACCGCATTTGGGATTGTTTGAAGTCACATTTAAACTACATTTTGGAAGTTCAAACTCAGGGCACCATAGCAGTCCATTATATGGAAAAAAATTCTGAAATGTTTTCCTCAAAAAACATAATTTCTTTACAACGGAAGAAAGAAAGACATGAACATCTTGGATGACAAGGGGGTGAGTACATTATCTGTAAATTTTTGTTCTGGAAGTGAAGTTCTCCTTTAAGCCAGGACTCGAACTCGGGACACCTGAAGTGCAACAGCTACAAGATTATCAGTGTCAATGTAATTTAACATTTTAAGACATTTTAATTTAACATTTAACAACAGAAGATTTCAAAACTACACAAATAAGGGCCACCCTTGTATGCAAGTTATTTTATTGAATTACACGTCTTTTTTGTAACTATCCTTGGTGTACCAAATGAGATGTTTTTTTGACAGGAGAAAGCATCAGCGGTCTCAGGTTTTTACAAGTACCTCCCTGTGGTTCAGGTAATCAGTTCAGTAAAGCCACCGCGTCTGTGTTTGCTTTAGAAAATGACTTACACCTTGTCACCATACATCAAGCCTCCATACATGTGCTGCCAATGTGCATATCAGTATATAAAACGCTTGTTGGGTTGTATAATCTTTTTAAAATAACCAATTAATGCCTCTACTAGCACAATAAAGTTGGACATCAAACTCAGGTGCTTCATGGAAAAAGTAAATATCATTTGAGTGTGTTTAGCTCAGCGGTTTTACGGCTCTAAGCAGAGTGCATTTCACACTTCAAAGAGTGAATTTGGTTTTCTACACTCCCATAAAGGATCTCCCTTCATAACACCAGTCTGTTTATGATGGTCATATAACCATAATTAAACAGAGACATGTGTTCCCTTGCGTTGCTTGAAACAGTGATGACTATGCAGACAGGAAAGGCTCTCTCTCTGTACTGTTTTTAGCATTATTTTTCAGAGCAAGCTCTTTTTAGTTAGCAGTATGTTGTTTCATTTCTTTGCTCCAAAAATGTAAATGTCTTGAACTAAATGGCATTCAAATAAAACTACATAAAAATTAGATGTGGTGGAAACTACATTTATTCATGTTGACTCACAGAGAGAGACAGAAAGACAGAATTTACCTGTGATGTATGCATGCTTACTGTTTGACACTAAGACAAACATTTTTTTTTTATTATTATTATTTGAAAGTTAATATTTGTAGGGAGTTTAATTTCTAAATTTTCTTATAGTTTAAGAAACACCATTTTATAATACTTTGTAAAGCCCAAACATGTAACAAGCCCACTGAGTTAATAATGGTCAAATACAGCATATGGAAGCTGGCACACAAAAAAAATATATCATGTATTGGCAAAGTGTAATCTAAAGGAATTTACAGCATCATGAACACCAACATTACTGATTACTTCAGCTTTTATAATTTGCCCATTTCATCATTGGGATTTATAGTCATGGTCCACATGGCTGAAGAGTGCCGCCCACTTCTGAATCTGAACGACCTCACAGCAAACATTCACAAGCCCTAACCAGACAAAACTATAAAACAGCTCACTAATCATTTTAATCCACGGCAGCTGACGTAACCCAATTCTTTTTGTTTCTTACTTTCTTTGTTTCACCTTTTCTCATCTGACCACTGATTTTTAATGATGCCTTACAACAGTTGGTGCCAATCAAAATTGTAAATTTCTCAAGGTCAGTTCTTTTCAAACTCTTAACCAGATTTTTTCACTGCAATGCAATGACAGGTTGTTATTGAGGCTCTGATACAATGAAGGGCTGATTTGGTTAGTTTTGGAATCAGTTGACACCCACAGGCTTCTGTACAGGTATTTGATTTACGAAGAGGAGGAGTGCCTGGCACAGAGCAGCATCTCCAGAGAGAATCTTTCCTCTGATTTCCCTTGAAATCATAAACAGCTGTTGTTTAACTAGATCGGATCAGTGTCACACGGCTCCAGGCCAGAACAGGAGCCACAGCAGTCCTGATCATGCAGTCTGTCATCTGAATATATCTTGTAATTTCACTGTCTTTCTGTCTTTTGTGCACTTTAATGTTCATATGGCCCAAATGTTACCAGGGAATGAAAAGAGAAATCTGAGACTGTGATATTTTTAATTTATCATGATATAAGGGAGCACACTACACTACACAATGGAGTGTCACTACAGTAAGTCTGCAAAGTATACTAACCAAAATATATTCGCCAAATATTTTAACTAAAAATACATTTTATCTAAAGTAGTATTCTCTGTCAGCTTTTCAGAATCAGTATTAGCAATATATATATATATATATATATATATATATATATATATATATATATATATATATATACACATATATATATATATATATAGCGATCAATGTTGGAAACAGTTGTGCTGCTATATATATATATATATATATATATATATATATTCGGAACCTGTGATTCTTTTCTAGCAATGCAAATCTATGCTATCACATTTCAGTAATTTAACACATCCTTGGTGAATAAAAGTATTAATTTCTTTCAAAAAAAGAAAGAATAAAACTTTACTGACCCCAAACTTTTGAACAGTAGTGTATATTGTAAGAGTTCTATTTTAAATAAATGTTGTTTTTTTAAACTTTTTATTAATCAAACAATCCTGAAAAAAAAAAATAAAAAATGCATCACAGGTTCCAAAAAACAATTAAGTAACACAACTGTTTCCAGCACTGCTAATAAATCAGTATATCAGGATGATTTCTGAAGGATCATGTGACACTTAAGACTGGAGTAACAGCTGAGGAAAATTCAGCTTTGCATCACGGGAATATATATATATATATATATATATATACACTTTAAATGTAAGTATAATACAATAAAAATTATTTTATATTGTAATAACATTTTGCAGTATTATTGTTTTTTTTCAGTTTTTTTTTTCATATATATTAATAATATTAAGAACTTGCAAACAATATAATTTTACATTTTTCAAAAACCATGTTTTTTTTTTTTTTTTTTTGTTTTTTTTTATAATAATGTTAGCATGTTTTTATTGTGTTTTATTCTGTTAGCTGCATTTTTAGGTATTTTTACTTAATCAAAATAACCCAACTGCAGTTTGTTTAAGATCAATTGGAATGCACAATGAAAAAACATGATTTTTGAAAAAAATAAGTAAATAGTAAAAACTACTTATTCTGTCTAATAGTTCTGTAGTAGCCTAATTTGCTACATTTTAGTAACATACTCAGCTGTATACTAGACATTCTTTTTGGAATCTCTAAACTCTCTATACTGCTTTAGATAGAAATGCAGTAGAACCAGACCTTACAGCCAGGACCATTCTAGCCTTCGGATGGTAATTTACAGCTCTGAGAAGAACCCTACACTTGAGCGTGGTCCAAATCAATAAACCTCACCACAATAAATTCTTGTTTGGACCAATCACCTCCTGAGGGCAAATCCAAAAACGGCAATCTGAAAAGTAGCTTCAGTTGAAAGCTGACAGAGCAGGTGTCCTATATTATCTTGAAAGACTTTAGATGTAGATTTTTTGCATATACAGTGCATAAATACTGGCAACAGAACACAGAAATCATTTCAGATTAGCCCTACTAGTGTATTTTATGTATGTGCAAGTGTCTTTTTAATAGTAATGTGGTATATTTAATGAGGTATGTTGTGTTGTAAACATTGATTACATACTACAAGGTGGGATAGCTTAAGCCAGAGTCCTATAGAAAAAGAGTTTGGGTTCTTTTGTAGTGTATTATGCAGTACAGTGAAATGTTCCTGTCTTTCAGTGAAAGAGATGGCAGAGAAAATTATAGCACATCAGTCCTCTAGTCTGGCCCTCAGCGTCAACGGAGCCTGAACTTTAAATATCAAACACAACTGCTTTTATTGCAACTGTCTGCTACTGTCTGACAAAGACCACAGACCCAAGTACAGGTCTACAGGGCTCAGTCTGAACGCATGAATGCACAGGGATGAACACGGTGAACCAGGTGTTTTCTTGTGAGAGAGTGTGTGATGTAAGAATCATGTGAGTTGTCTAATATGTGTATGTTTGAATCAGAGACAGGATTTCCTCTTCACACACACATCCTAAAAACACACAATTGTTAAACTGTACTATATCACACAAATGAGAGGCAGATTGTGTGACATCAATGTCCATTTTGTTAATACTGGACAATATACATAGATATTAAAGAAGTGTCTTAGATTGCAGTAATAATAATTAGCTTGGTTCAACGGGTCAACCTTTTTTACATGTGTGGTCATGGAGGTGATAGCCACAACTGAGGAAGAGATAAAGGCAGAGGTGTGTCATGACACACTGTCATGACATCAGCTTGGGTGGATGTTTTTGGCATTGATAGTTGGCTGTTGTTATACCGTATTCTTTGCTTAATTGCTTCTCTGTGTTTAAAAAAAAAAAAAAAAAAAAAAAGTTCTTTAGCAGAGGGACAGTTTTATGTTTATGTTTTTCAAAAGATCCCGGTCAGTTACAGCCACACTACACAGCAAAATTGGAAGTGTTAAATTTACACTGTCAGTGTTAAATTTAACATTTTTTCAGTGTTTATATAGGTCCACACTAGAGCGAGTTAAACTAACACTTTAAATAGTGTTACTTTTTTAACACTTTTATAGAGTTAAAACAACACTGTAAGTGTTAATTAATAACACTATTATTGTGTTTTTTCCCCTCATTTACACTGTTAGTGTTGAAATTAGGTGTCAATAGCTTTAACACCAAGGGAGTTATTTCTACACTTTATATAGTGTTCATACAAACCCTGATATGTCATTAAATGTAATCTGCATTCAGTTTAACTAAAAATACATAATGTGTGCATTTAATAACAGCAAACACGTTGTATCAGTTTGATCCTTTATTTTCAACAATGACACGTCTTAGACAAAACACTTAACACTAGATTCTTCCGGTTCCGGTCTCCTGTTGCAGAGTGGTGTGCGTTTGTAGCTCCCTAGAGTTTTATTCTTCTGAGGAAATCTCTATTTTACTATTACTTTCTGTTGTTTAAAGCGATAAAATATAGCTTTTTTTCCCCACCAGATTTCTGTTATTATCCATCAAACTAATCCGATCGCTCGCTTTTAATCTATAACCGCCAGTGCAACGCTGGGCTGTGTGTTAGCATTCCGTTTGCCGGTTAGCCTGCCATTTGCGTTCCCACTCACGTCTCTATTCACGTCTACTACCGCTTTCCTTTCTTCCCTCGCTCTCGTTGATCGCTCGTTTTTATTCTACAACCGCGAGTGTAGCGTGTTTGTAGTGTGTTAGCCGGTTAGCTTGCCATTCACTTTTAATTTTTCTCTACGCCTTTTTCTACACAAGTTCATCAGACAACAGTGGTGAGTTGAAATCATTCTACATCTACGGTGAGTAATGGCTTCTTCTCCTTTCCTGGTAACCTGCATCACCTGTCATATGTATAGTTTATCAATCTCTGTCGGCAGCGAGGGATTCACATGTGATAAATGCAGGGAAATAGTTAGGCTGACAGAGAAGATTTCAGAACTAGAGACACGCATCCAAACTTTAATCGAGGATAGTAAGAATGTGAGGGCATTAGATATGGCTTTGGATGCGACTAGCTTAGGGAGTCCCGTACATTGTTCGGTTCCGGTAACTTCGCCTTTGCAGCAGGGCAACTGGGTGACTGTGAGACGGCATAGTCGCGGGTCAAAACACCGCTCTTCCGTTCCGATCAGAACATCAAACAGGTTCTCCCCACTCAGTGACGCACCCACTGAGAAACCTGATCAAAGTGCTCTAGTTATTGGCGATTCTATTGTACGGAACGTGAAAATAGAGACACCAGCCACCATAGTCCAGTGTTTACCGGGAGCCAGAGCGCCTGACATCTTGGCAAATTTAAAAGTGCTGGCTAATGCTAAACGTAAATTCAGTAAGATAGTTATTCACGTCGGCACAAATGATGTTCGACTTCGCCAGTCGGAGATCACTAAAAATAATGTTAAAGAGGTGTGTGAACTTGCAAGTATGATGTCAGACACTGTAATTTGCTCTGGCCCCCTCCCTGCGTATCGTGGTGACGAGATACATAGCAGACTGTCGTCACTAAATGGCTGGATGTCTAAGTGGTGCCCGCAGAATAACATAGGTTTCATAGACAATTGGACAAGTTTTTGGGGCAGACCTGACCTGTTGAAAAGAGATGGTCTTCATCCCTCCAGGGGTGGTGCTGCTCTTCTCTCTAGTAATATGGCATATAGTCTTAGAGTTTGCACTTGACTAACTGGAGCCCAGGTCAGGAAGCAGACAGACTGGCTAATCCGACCGTCTGCTAGCCGCCTCACGTCACCAAAATCAGTTAATTCTCAGCACATAGAGACCCTTACACCTAGATATCATGCTATAGAGACTGTGTCTGTTCCCCGAGCTAGACAATACAAAAGACGTCCAAACCAATTTAAGAGTAACAATCTAATCAACGTTCAACAAATAAAAAACTTACATAATACAGAGAAACAAATGATAAAACTTGGCCTTTTGAATATCAGGTCCCTCTCTACAAAAGCGCTTTTTGTAAATGATATGATCATTGATCATAATCTAGATGTGCTATGTTTGACAGAAACCTGGCTAAAATCAGATGATTACATTATCTTAAACGAGTCTACTCCTCATGATTACTGTTATAAACATGAGCCACGTCTAAAAGGTAAAGGGGGAGGTGTTTCTACAATTTATAGCAATATTTTTAGTGTTTCACAGAGAGCGGATTTCAAGTATAACTCATTTGAAGTAATGGTGCTTCATATAACATTATCCAGAGAAAGATAAAAATTCACCATCATAACACCCATGCAAACTCGACAGATGAAAAGACATGTAGGACTTCAAATGCTGGCTGTTAGATATACTCTCAACTCTCAACTAAATACATAATGCATTGAAAAATGTTGCAATTCCTTTACCCTTGGTAACTCACTGGTATGACCAACATCAATGTTGTAGAGTGTAGCAGGAAGATAAAGACATTGACAAGGACCTACTGAAACAACAGGTTGAGCACAAAGTGGACTTAGAGTTCGATAGCACTCAGGGTGGTGGTTCCGTCAGAAGGGATGAGGTGCTTGTCCGACCATATAGAATAAGCTGATCGTGCCCTTGATCCTTCTCAATACCAGTAGGTGTGGCTGGTGGTCCTCCATCTGACTGAGATGGCCTATAATACTGGTGTAGGTCCAGGACTGTAAACAGCAAAAACAAAAATTAGATTAAACAAAGAAAGAGAAGGAAAAGATAAATACTATGCGCTTTGATGAACGCATAAAAATTCTGATATTTACTGTTGTTTCACACTCAAAGGTCTTTTGTTCATCTTTGAAACAAGTGAATATATACTGAAAACTGAGAGATTATTTTCCATGCACTGAGTCCACACAGCTACCACCTTGATGCTTAAAAAGTTCTTAAAGAGATTGCAAAACTAATTCATATGAATTGAGGAGTTTAGTCCAATTTTTTTGATGAGACAGTCACCTTATATAATGAACAGATTGAAATTAGGCTTTTATTCACAAACGGCGATCAGCAAACAAACGGTTCCTGTGAAAGCTCAAATGATACTGCATAACACAAGAATGAATCTCACTGGTTCTCATGCTTGAGCTTCCGTTTACCATATCTGATGTTTCAGTTGATAAATGTTTATATATGAATAAAAAGCCTAAATTTAATCTGTTTATTATAGAAAGTGATCAAGTCTCTTCAGAAAATATAGAATAAACCACTCAATTCACATGGATTAGTTTTACAAGCTCTTTATGAACTTTCTGAAGCATCATAATGGTATTTGCCATTATCAAGAGACAAATCTCTCTGATTTCATAAAAATAATTACATTTGTGTTTTGAAGATGAACAAAAGTCTTAAGTGTTAGGAATGACATGAGGGTGAGTACATAACTACTTTGATTTCAGTAAATCATCAAAACATCAAAACTTACCATCAAAACAAAAAAACAAACTTTGCAACAGTATCGAGTTTTACCTTATGGAAGTGCACAAGTCCGTCTCATCCTAATTTTCTTCATCATCACTGGACTGTTTTTCCAGGGTATCTTGGACAATCTGATAAAACAAGACACCAATACAGGTGACAACTTAAGACTAGTAAAATGATGGAAGGGAATTATTACACAGACAAATCAAATGTTGACAAAAAACATGCATACATACCCATTTGCCTTAGCATCTATGCTAAAGCTTTTGCTGGCCGATGCTTATCGATTTTGCCTCTTTATGATCAGCTGAAGAGAATGAAAGAATGAGCACTTGTGCTGAGGTTTGAGAATCTTGTGGGTGACTAGGCGAGAAAAGCAAAACAATTTGATGATATATGTCTCTCAAGGCTTAATTCATACAGACCTACAGGTAAATCTTTTACACTATTATATTATGAAAGCCTTAAAAAAATGTATAAACACGTCACACATTTAAGTATTAATATATTTACCATCAGGTATGCTAGCAGAAACGATTTCTTCTGGACAACTTATATGTAGATGCCTCTGATTTGTGTCCTATTCCACATTGGTATCTGGGTCTTTTAACTGAAAAGTAATTTTAACAAATACAGACATCATTTATTTTGAAACCTGGAAACAAGCTCTGTGGACTTTTTAGTATCAGCTTAAACATGGTTGCTATATGTCTGGTTTTAATTAGTCAGTTTCTAAGCAGTAGTACTTACCTTCATTGAGAAAAACTTGGAATGCACGATCGTTAGGCAGTTACACAAATTTCTTCACTTTTTAATACTGAACTTTCACCAGCATGACGACAGCTGTTGGTCAGGAAAAACGCAAATAGTCGTTAATATTAAATAATGTCCAGCAAGCAGCTAACTTATTATCAGAAGACCAATTTGTCATCTCTCAAACGATATATAATTTAATGTACACAAACGTTTGAATATGAATCGCGCACGTCACGTCAGGCACAACGATTCTTTTCATACGCGTCCAAAAATATAGTTAAGCAAAACGCTGCACTGCATGATCGTTCTTTGCACTGTCCTTTGGAGAAGAGTATGGGAAGAGTGTACGTCAACTGCGACGGTGTGGATATTTTAAAAAGATTCGCGCCTAACCGTTTGCTGCTCTCTCGAGTTAACAGAACATGAACAGAACATTAAATGAATCACAGAAATGATCGTGTAATTTTCACCCCAAGTCTAAAACAGTGTCGCATGTGCAAACTAATCAGCATTAACTCCTCTTAACTTACCTCATTTTGCAAGCTGGCCTCTGACTCGTGACGGTGGTGTGCCGCCGCGCTGTCTAAACACGAATAATGTTAGCACTCCGATGTTATAGAATTTGCACTATTATACTACATGATGAAAAATGTAAACGTAGTATAAAAACTGATAGAATTAAATAGTTAAAAATATATTATACCTGTGTTTGACCGTCTCCGCTCCTCGCGGCCACCCGCCATTAATTAAAACGGAAATAATGTGCAAGGACCGAAAATAGGATTAACTCATTACTAGTGTCAATTATATTAACTCGTTGTAATAACACTGACTCTGAACACTGACTCACACTACAAGTGTTTATGTCGTTCAAATCAACACCAGAATCAACACTTTTCAACACTGGAAAATTAACACCATAAAAACAACTATTCAACACTGGAAATTTTGCTGTGTATAAGACACAACAGAAGCAAATTAACTGAAACCGCATTTGCCATTTTAGACACAGAGCATCAAACACCTTTAATTGTCAATATGTGGTACTGCAGGGGTGGGTTTTGTACAAGATTGTACTTCTTGCTTGCGTACCATATATAAATGGTAACACATCCAGTGTTTCACTGCTTTCGTGCTGGAATTGTTGTCTACGTTTTCTCCAAGTCTGGCTACATTATGCTTCTCTGTGCTCTATTCACTTTATTCAAGTCTTTGGGGTTTAAAAGATAAGTTTATCAATTTGGATGCATTGACACTATTGGATGAGAACAAAACCTGAAATTATTTTAGCCGAATGAAGGCACTATTGCCTTCTGTAGAGATACTCTATATCAGCATCAAATGCGTTTTATAATTAACAAATTTAGCAAAATCGACTTGAATAAACACGGAATGTGTACAGATCTGCACTGAGGTTGTTGCTCTTGAAAACATTGTTTTAAAATTGGAGAAGGATTTTAAACACTGTTGAAAACAATCTTAGCTATGAAATTGGCTGTGGATTTTAATTTTGGTAAAATGGAGGAATCTATAAAGGATGCCATGGTGACACTGGGGAAAAAGGTCATTGAGTGTTTTAAGAGGACAGACAAGAAGTGGGCGAAACAGATTCAGGAATCATCAACAGATTGACCGATAGAGAAGTCTGTGCTATCATGCCAGCTGGGTCAGACTTCAACTCCATATCTGAGAGGATCGAAGTGCAGTAAATTCCACGTAAAGACTAAAGAGAAACGACATGAACAGCTAAAGTCCCTCCTGCAAATCCTGGAAGTTGCCTGGTGGCCTACGATCTGCAACAACATCTGGACATTCATCCGGGACCACAAGTCGTGTGTGGAGAGCAAGGACTGCACCGTCCTTAAGCCTAGCAGGAAGCCACCTCGCAGTCAGCAGCATCACCATTCATCATCCAAAGAGACATCACACCGACAAAGGCCGCTCCCACGATAGTTGATTGACATGCCCGTCTTACCTTAGACCTGCCCTAACTGAGCTGTGAACAGTTCGACTCTGACTGCCTATGCAAGAGAAGACAATAATATCTCTGACTGTGCAATTGAGGTGTTCTGTTGTTGGATGTAGTAATGATCATAGCAGTCATCATTTACTCCTGAAATCTGAGCCACTGAAGACGCAGAGGATTAATGTTACATTCCTTTTAAAAGGAAATGCGCCCCGCCATCTACTTAAATGCAAGGAAGCCCCTACCGGACATAGTCCAGACTACTCCATCCTAATCCGAACTGTGGGGGCGAGGAGGACCCAGAGTTCACCTAAGGGAACAACTGGGAAAAAGGCGCATGGATCCAAGAGGAATGACGCAGCAAGCCAACACTGAGCCATCCTCCGGCAAATTACCTGATGTTACCTTAACACACGGGAGGAAACAGGCTCTACGCGAAGATTGTAAAATCTCGCGAAGGTGTTCGGTGTCACCCCGCCAGAGTGATGGCATCAACCACCCAATGACCCAACCTCTTCTGCTGGGTCATTGCAAACAAATGCACAGCAACATCAAGGCCGGAAATCCATCTGCCTCGTCCGGGGGCAGAGCTTGCAGGTTCATCACCTGATCCCTGAAGGGAGTAGTGGGAACCTTGGGCACATAACCAGGCCAGGGTCTCAAGGTCACATGAGAATCAGGCGGACTGAATTCAAGGCACGTTTCGCTGACTGAGAAAGCGTGCAGGTCCCCCACCCTCTTGATGGAAGTGAGAGCGATCAGGAGCTAAGAGACCTAAGACCTAAGAGGACCATGAAGAGGACCCAAGAGGGGATGAGGTGCGGACAAGGAGGATTTAACCTCCTAGCACCTCTCAGGAACCTGACGATCAGGTGATGCTTCCCCAGGGACAGACCATCAACCACGTGATGGTACGCAGCGATGGCCGCCACATAGACTTTTAAAGTGGAGGGGGACAGCCTCCGCTCCAACTTTTCCTAAAGGAAGGAAGGCACCACTCCAACCAAGCATCTCTGAGGGTCCTCTCGGCAAGAGGAACACCAATCAGTGAATAGACCACACTTCAAGGCGTAGGCCTGCCTCGTAGAGGGGGCTCTAGCCTGAGTGATAGTATTAATCACGGCCTGGGGAAGGGAGTAAAATTCCCTGGGAGGATTCCGGGGAAGCAAACATACCTGATCTACCTACCAAGAAGCACTGCAAGCAACTCGAGGCAATTGATGTGCCACTGCAGTCGAGGTCCTGTCTGTCCTGCCCGTCTTGGAGACATCTGTGTTCACAACCACTTGTCTCGACACCTGGCCCAGGGGCACACCTGCCCGTAGGAATGCAGGGTCCGTCCAAGGGCTGAAGAGGTGGCGACATTCCGGGATAACGCCGACCCGGAACATGCCACGGTGCCATGCCCATCTCGGGATCTGGCCGTATAGCCAGACGTAACTGTGAGGGTCGGCGGCGCAATGAAGTCACACTCTCTTGGCCCTCCCCCAGGAGAGGGAGCACAGATGTTGAGGTCCCCGCCGAGCAATCTCCTCCATCTCTGGGTAGTCCGTGTTAGGGCAGCTTTGCGGACTTGCGGATGTTCTTAGCGGGGCCCTGAACAGTGGACTGCGCTGCTCTCCTGTGACCAGCTCCATGCCCCGGCTGAGGGGTTGCCTCTTTGGATGTCGCAGGGGGTGGAGCAGGTGTAGAGGCCACAGGGGGGCGCCCTCGACGACGAGCAGGCGGAGGTCTGGCACTCAGCGTCTTGGTGGACTCACGCCGAGGCAAGATGTATTTAATCGCCTTCGTCTGCTTTTGTACCGCCAAGAACTGCTGGGCAAAGTCCTCAACAGTGTTGCCGAAGAGGGCGGCCTGGGAGATTGGTGCGTCGAGAAAGCGTACTTTGGAAAATTGCTCTTTTAGTGCTGGTTTGCCCAGGGAAGGACCGCGGCACAAGCGTGCACTAAAGAGAGGTTCTTCGCTGAAGTGCAAAGTTACTGGTGCAGAAATGCAGCTGGCTACGCAGCTTGAGAGAATCCAACTGAGAGACCATTTTGAAGGCTCAGGAAACATTTGCAGGTGTTTTGAGTTGATTAGCTGATTGGCATGTCACCATATTCTAATTTGTTGAGATTGAATTGGTGGGTTTTTGTTAAATGTGAGCCAAAATCATCACAATTAAAAGAACCAAAGACTTAAACTACTTAAGTCTGTGTGCATTGTATGTATTTAATACACAAATTTTACAATTTTAGTTGAATTACTGAAATAAATGAACTTTTCCATGACATTCTAATTTATTGAGATGCACCTGCATGTCCCCACCAATGTCAAAAGCCAACCTACGCCCTTAGTATACACCGGTGGACACTTTCACATTGGGACTTTCAGCACCCTAGGACTCTTAAGGCTGTTTTATGGTACAGAACCTAAGCACTCTGTGCTTTTAACAGCCTAGGTTTTCTAGTTTTATTGTGTTGTTTTAAATTCCATGTGAAGATTCTAAATACATTTTGTTTATTCACACTGCAACTGTTGTGTGTCTCATCTTTTTAAACACTCTTAACCTTTTAATCTGACCACATTTTAGTAAGTCTAACATCTACACAGAACTACACAGTTATTGAATTGAACTAAACCAACACTGAATTGATTGAGCTGAATAACTATAGACTACTATTGTCTTGTTATAGCTGCTTTACAGCAGAATTTTGATTTGTCTCATTTATGATAAATTTTCAATAATTTGTGCAGATATGGATATTAACAACCATACTATAAGATGAGCAGGGGAAGATATGTTATGAGAACCAATTACATGCAGCTGAAAAACAGTACAACCCACTTTTTACCAGCAGTATGTGTGTGTCAAAAAGACTAGCACTGATTCACAAAGCTGTATTTCGCAGGAGGGAATTGGCCATAAGACACAGAAACACTCATTTCCCATTATTTAGGGGGGCAGTGGGTGGTGTCAGAAAAAGACATTAGAGCCGAGTGCACTGTTCATTAGCAGACGAGAGTGACGGCAGGTATGTTGTCCCATTAATTAAAATAATCACATCATAGGTGCTGGAATAATTCATTAACTCAGATTTAGTTAAGGCTTAATTTAATATGTCACTGTTGGTCAGGAGGACAGAAGAAATGAAGAGAGGAAAGACGATGAGGATATTATGCTACAGGATTGAAATTGTCAATTTGTGTTGGGCCGCTCCACTGGGGACAGCTTTCCCTCTTTCTGCAGATCTATCATTTCATGAAAAAGAAAAGAGGCAAACGTATGGGGGAGGGAAATCAGTCGCCTACTATTTTTAACTGCCCCATAAATCTGTTTTTAAATTCCCTTCCATTTAAAATACCCTGGTGAAGCGTGCCTTCATACAGCCTGTTAAGTACCACAATCCATGCATGGCGCTACATTTATCCTAACAGTGTAATTGGTCCAGCTCCCTCGGCTGGTGGCTCAGTTACCGGTCCTCCCCCAGGCCTGCAACCAGGAGAAATCCCAAATCACCCAAGGATCCCACGCACAAAGACCCAGCACAGAGACAACGGGAGAGAGAGAGAGAAAGACAGGTACCCTCTCTGCAAACATCAACCCCAGTGTTTCCCAGCGTTTTTGTCTTCTGTATTACCATAGGGCCAGGATGCTCTATGCCCCTTCATCGATACCAATATCAAAAAACAATTTAAGACAAAATGTCAACAAAATGCTTAACATAAGTCGTCGTGTACAAAGACATGCAGATTTCATCATTAATAAGTGTGCCAGCAGCATAACCAAATGCAATTACAAAAATAAGGACTGTTTTTGAACAGGTTTCCCGAACAACAACAAAAAAAAACACATAAACACAAAAAACACACGACATCCCAAACTCATGCTATTTGTGCAGCTAGTTGCTTCTTGGGGCTGGTCAGGTGCTTAAACAAACAGAGCAATGTTTTTTTTTTAATGAAAGAATATTTTCATTGATCACAAATAACTGATTGATTTGTATAAATCATTTTTATTTTATATATAACCAAGATTTTTCCTGGAACCTGTTTGAGTACCCCTTGAGGGATGCCTATGCATGTTTGGGAATCACTGAGCTACTCCATGCTGGCTAATAGTTCCACTAGAGGGAAGTGTGTTTGTGTACATGTGTTTGAGATATGGGCTGGTTCTACAGTCAACAGATGAAAAGCATCACACACACACCCAGAAACACACTATCACCCTGAGCACATTTGCTGTGCGGCACCATGCACGTTACAATTACGTGCAGGAGGACAAAAGCCTGAGAGAGGGGCGGCAGAAGGCCGACTGGCAGCGAGTTTCACCTGCAGCTAAACTCAGAGGAGGGGCCGGAGAGGGTGAACGGCGCATAATCAAGCCCAGCACTAATTTAGAGACTCCAGCTGCTCCTGCCAGAGGGGCCCAGGAACACCTACCACTAACCCCAGACACTCTCTCTCGCTCGCTTTTCCTGTTAATCATCCAAACGACCTCCTCCTCTCCTCGCTTCACGGATGCCAAAACAAAGAGGCAGCAGTGTCAAACACCTTCAAATGTCAATATGTTTGGGGTGGCACTGCAGGGGCGGGGCTTGTATATATGTTGTGCATCCTGTTCATACACCCTTTACGAACATCAACAGTGAACACCCAGTTTATTGGAATTGTATTTTTTCATTCATTTTCTCCACAGAGAATTCTTTAATAAAGAGTTGTCAAAGAATAGCAAAGGCTACATTATTATTTGTGTTTCATTCACTTTATTCAGATCTCAGCAAACTATGACTTGTGAACTCATATAGCATAAAGATGTTTAGAATAGCAAGTAAATGTCACATTTTTTTTTTCATGTAACCTAAAAGTGCTTCATGTGGTAACATCTAAAATTGACAAAGAAAAAAATGTTTTAAAGAAAAAAGAAAGACTATATAAACTGACTATATTATTTTAACTTAAAATGCCACTATGAGTTCAGTTAAGTAGAAATAGTTACTTAAAATGTTATTTCAGCATACCTTCTGATGTTTAATCATATTTATTTTACATGATAACTTGTATGCGCATTGGATAACACTAGTATATACTGTTCCATCATTAATGAATAACACAGGAACACATGAGTAACACAATGCTACCACGGTAGTAACTAACAATAAAATGCATTAGTAAGTAATAGTGAATGAAGGAATTAGTAATTATTTGGATCAGTATTCTAAAGTGAAGGTCATGGTAACCTACTAGTAATGACTAGTAAGTTAATAAAACAATAGCACTCTAGTAATGACTGAAATCACTGTAAGCTTTTAAGGGTTTTGTAAAGTACTGGATAGTAATGACTCAAGTGTTACTACATCCTTCTAAAGGAATTACTAATTACTTGGATCAGTATTCTAAAGTGAAGATTAGAAAACCTCCTGAGATTTGTGTAAGGTTCTGGATAGTAAATAGCTCCAATAGATTGGTAACACTTGAGACAGTACTAGTGGGTTACCATGATCTTCACTTTAGAATACTGATCCAAATAATTAGTATAATTCCTTAAGGATGTAACACTTGAGTCATTGCTATTCAAAACCTTATATATACCTCAAAAGCTTGCAATGACTTCAGTCAGTATTAGGGAGTTGTCATGCTTTTCACTTTAGAATAAAGTTCCTTTGTGTGAGACTATGCTGCACTGATTAGTCCAATGACCCGCTCTGTTGTGATAGGTCTACTACGTACAGTGCATGTCGGAAACTGAGCGTAGGAAAGACCCAAACAGTATGTTAGCTGAACACACACATGGAGTACTGATGAATCGCTGCAATTTGTAAACCAGCGTTATGCTCCATCCTTTTTTTCATGACTCAAAGTAATAAGAACGACAGACATTGTAGTAAAGATTAATTTTAACCACTTATTCTTCACAGCCTCATCTTTTGTAAGTGAAAATAAGTAGAGTTTTTTTTCACAGTGCAGAGCACAGCGTCTTGTCGACATGTTATCCACACAAACGAGCTACAGCGTTTGAGGGACGTTCAAGTTTTTGTGAGATGTCCCCCCCAAACATAGACAGGCATTATGCAACTGTGGTATTTTGTGACGTGCAAACTTCATGGAAATGGCATTTGAATATTAAACAACTTGTTTTAATGGTTGAGAGTCGACAATTTCTTTTGAGAGACAGAAACATTATTTATGATGCACTTCAAGCTTTCCAACTTTGCAGACTGCATTCATATACAGCTAATTTTTCATTATTTCATTAATTATACATTTGGCATTATTCACATTAATTATGAACCTGCATATAGTAGTTCTTAGCAGTTCTTTGGGAGGTATGAAAGATAGTAGTAACTGATTAACTAATAGTGAACTTCCATTTTCAACTGAGTGCTATTAGTTAATAGTAGTTACTAGAATGTTAAAAGTGCATTAGTCATTTGTTCTTGTTCATTAATAATTGATAATTATAATAATTATCATCATTCACTAATAACAGAACTATTCTAAAGTGCTATTGCTTTTAGGTGAGATTGCATCGTCTTAACTTTGCCAACACTAAATTCTATACAAGACACCTTGTATGCTGACACATTTTTCCCACCCCCTTTAAAATATTGACAGTATATTATCAGCCCCATACATAGCCTGTTTTTTTAACAGTAGTTCAGATAATTGCTTTTACTGACAGATACTGTTTATGGACAATACATTGGTGCATTAGTAATTTAGAATATTTGTATACTTTGTAAGATTAATCTTTTTGATTAGGTTGTCTGACCAAACATTTATATGTAGTGAAATACCACAGCAGGGGTCTGTGTCACAAATTTATCCCCATAAACCCATCATGTACCACTCAATGTCCCCTAAACACATGAAGCAGCAGTAATTTCCACTTCAACCTCAACAGCTTCTTAAAGATGTCTAAACACTTAATCACACACACTCAGGTTAAAACACATTTTTAATAACATGTTGGTTGTTGTGTTACTTAAAGAGTTTCAAAAGAAAAAAAAATACTATATATATTTTATATATATATATATATAATTATTAATACTTCGAATTGTATTTTTATTAACAGTGAAGCTCTGGAAAACACACGTAACTCAATAACTATATCATTAAAAAGAAAAGGGAGAAAAAAACATGTACAACAAACCCTGCATCCCCTATAGATCAAACACACAGAGATACACACACGTGTAAGAACAACAGAACAACAGTAAATGCAATAGTACTGGATGATTGTATGATGAAAGATTGTGTACTTTTCTCATCTCCCCTCCACAGTTCCAGCCCGCACGATTAAATAAAACCTTGCCTGAGTTTCACTAAATGCATTAGAGCAATCACATTCCCCAGACAGAGATTAAGGGACTGGCCTCATCGGATTGGATTACTCAGGACAGTCCGCTCGCTCTAACACTGCTGTCTCACTGTGGAGGAGCATTTGGACACTCACATGTCCTTTATTGCGTCTTGATTTTGTCTAATTTCACATGGCTTTCAATCATTTCTTGTGTGAGAGGAGAGGGGTGGGGGTGTTTAAGGTTCAAGCCCTGCAGCAAAGAGCTGTGATACTGTAATGATGACAGATCACCAGAATGATTGACATCATGCCTCATCGACAAGAGCCACAGGTTGACAGCACAGGTAAAAATATGGAGCAATCAAAAGAAAAAAAAGAAAGAAATTCAATTGGAAATCAAACTTTGGAATGTTTAAGATCAGAGAGAAAGTCAAAAAAGTATGTGTGGGTTTGCTAATACTTTGAGGACAAAATTTGATATATGACATATATGATATATTTGATATAAAAAAAACGTTTTGTTAATTAAAATGTTTTTATTTTATTACTCCAAATATGCAAAAATATTTTATCTTAGTGGCAGGGTCTTACTCTGTAGTCACTGTAATTAATTTAATATGAAAACAATAGAAGTAAAAGTTATATCCTCATTTAGTAAGTGTGTGTGTGTGTGTGTGTGTGTGTTTAAGTGTGAGTGTGTGTCGGGCGTGTCTGTGGGTGTTACACACACTGTGGGAAGATTCCTTAGATGCCCAGTTTGATTAAAACTCAGGATTCCACCACACACACACACACACACTTGACAGGCGCTGACAGGCAGTCAAATCTTCTCCACACCCTTTCCTGTGCTCCTGCGCACTGAAATGTGTTCACTCCGAGGGTTGAATATCATGACTTGGCCACAGGTATGATCTTTAAACGTCTCTGAAGTTTGTTATATCCGTTCTCACGGCGCGCTTGGTTACTGTAGACCTGTGGTGTCACTTTCAATACACTATAGGATATCAGAGTGGATCTGAAATGTGCGTAATACTCTACGTTTGAACAGAAATCTGGATTCATTCCATAAACGGTGTGTGAATGTATGGGGTTGTGCTATATAGTGTGATTATATTATTTCGCAGTTACATATCTGCATTCCTGGCTGCAATAAATGCATGTTAACAATCACAAACAGAACGGGGTCAGGCTTAACTTTGTGTAGAGACACATCTGCTAACATATCTGCTCTGCCTTCACCTTGAGTCACTGTACACAAATAAACCCACACATGCTGAATCGTAACACAACAGATAATGTCAGATGCACTTCCTGTGGGACAACCAGCATCCAGTCCTTGACCATGATTGCATTAAACACAGAAATAGTACACAATAACATTAACAACAGCACACACACACACACACACACACACACACACACACAAACACACTCAAAGTATTTGAGAAGGCCATATTTATCACTGTATGACGTGCAAATGGCAGACCGCTCCATCATGCAGCCATGTCACACTGTTTAGTTCAACCCTCATTCACATTTTAAACATTCAATCATTCAGCTCTCATAGCTTAAACACAGCCACACACACACACACACACACACACACACACATTTTATATCTAAAAAGTACAAACTCTGCACCTAAAAAATCGTTTGAAATTGTAGAATTTCATGTTTGAATTCAGTTCATGTATAAATATTTATTTATTCATTTAAATTATTGTACAGTAGTATTATGGTACAAAAAACAACAGCAACAACAACAACAAAAAACATTGTTGTTACCGTCCAAATACACAGGTTAAAACACAAACAAAAAAAAAAGTATGAACAAACAATGTGATGATATAAAATGAGTAATTACTTCAGAACAGTCTGCAGCTGATGTCATTTCCTCATCCAAAGCTGATTGGTTGGCTGAGGGAATAGAAGGTTATCTCATAGCCAATCATTTTAAATCTTTCTTTAGCTCCCAGCTACCACAAATTGAGAAGATTTGCATCATGACAAACATGTCAGGGCAGAAGAGCTGAGTGCAACTCAGAGTAATAAAAAAGTGGGCAATAAAACCAGTGGGTGTTGTTTGTGTCAGCAAGTGTGTGGTTGTGGCACACGTGTTAATGCAGTGTTTGTCTCTTTCTCTCTGTGAAACAGATCTAACACACAGCGGCCTAAGGTCACATGCACAGCCTCTCTCCCTCAGGGATGTGTGTGTGTGTGTGTGTGTGTGTGTGTGTGTGTGTGTGTGTTAGGTGTTCCTGCAGAAACACTGCATGCAACTATGACACCCTGAATGATAACCACACACACACATAAACTAGGCTGGTTTGAGCTAGAGGGTTTTAGGAAAGCCCTGTATTTCTCAGGCTTATCTGTCTTCCTCTATATAGTACATGTGCATATGAGTTTACTTGGCTATCATTTGGGGACAAATGTAAGTAGTTAAATTTGAATTTGAAATTTGAAAAAGTTAAATGCCTTTTAAGTGTACTTACAGAGAACACTTTCATAACTACTTCTTAACACACTTCTGTGCACTTTTTGTACTGTCAACTTAAGTTTTACTTTGAATTACATTAATAATCTTTTGAGCTTTGAGCTTTAAATGAGCACACTTATTTTGATGAACATACTATATCATGTGTACAAATTTAAATTATAGTGTTACTCGATATTACATTTAAAGGTAGTATATTTAATTTTTATAAAATTTATATTTAATTTTTATTTATGTACTAAACTGCAACTTCATCATTACTAATGTGTAAAGTACATTTTAGTTGACCATAAATGCTTGTAAGTACTTTTGGAGCCATATTTCACAAACAATAGGTTGAGAGAAATAAAAACAAAACAAAACAACAAAACAAAAAACACTCTTTAGCTAAGTTCAGCTGTTTGCATTTAATATAATGTCTTTCTATAGGAATATTAATTAGTTCTAAATACATACATACATACACACACATAACAAACTAACTAAATATGCTTCCATTTAGAAATGTGGGTGGATTGGAAGGTGTGTGTGTGTGTAATTGACTATCATGAAGCATCCTCATAACCCAGTGTGGGAGCTGTCAAACAGCACTAGTCCCAGCTTGCATGACTATTTCAAGATATAGCTGCCTCTGGTTCTCTCTCTCTCTCTTTCTCTTTCTCCTCTCTCTCTCTCTCTCTCTCTCTCTCACACACACACACACACACACACACACACACACACACACACACTTGTAAGCATAGTTATGGGGTAAAAGTTGTGTCATTTTAGTTTTAAACTCTGTGCACTTCTATGTCTAAATCAAACACATCTGACCACCACAATACACAACCTCAGATTACATCATTATGTTGTATGTGAACAAATATTTGGAGTTCACACAGTTTTGTAGTTCATTTCAGAGGACTTTTCTAATATCTTTAAGTCTGGTCATTCCTTTGAAAATGAACTTGAGTTTCATATGCTTAAGGTCGCATGGAAATTAAATAATGAACATGCAGAGTTATGAAAAACTTAGCTATTTAAAAAGGTACCATATATACAGCATATACACTATACAGACTCCCACTATGTGAGAGAGGAAGACAGGAAGTCATGGACATGATAGACAAAAGTCAAAGGCAGCTACCTTCTGAGGCATACTAATGGACATGGAAGCTCACATTTGACTGATCTACTCGCCACCCATCCAGAGTGTTTCTCTGCCTATGGCCCTAGATGCTGGGACAGAAGCCAGTTTTCTCACAATCCATAAGACAAGTGGTTTGGAGAATGGTTGGAAGGAAGTGACTCATCTGAAATTCTCTTCATGGACAAGAACTCTGAGCCACACAAATGGCATCCCACAACCAAGAGACACAACCAATAGAGTTATGTTAGAATGTTGCTAAACCAATGACACAATAAACAAAACACATCATCATCAACACACACACACACACACACACACACACACACACACACAAAAACATTAAATGAATACTTTTTTTGTTATTAGTTCTCACAAGTGAGCACAATTACACCACACTGGCATGCATTCAGATGAGGGGTAATTTTTCGTTTTTGTGCTACATAATTGATAATTGGCAACACAAGATGTGCTAAAAAGCCATATGAAGAGTAAACCTATGATAGGTCATGATTGTGAAAGCTTATTTCCATTAGGCGTCACAACATGCCCACAAAATTCCTAATAGGCATCCCATTGTGAAAAATAATTACTGTAGTGTACACTAGCATACTTTTAAAAAGAGTATGTATTACTGAAATAATATAAGCTACTTTAAAAGTTAAAACTTTAAAATTTAAAATTATTTTCATTGTAACTTGTATGTCATGTATTTAAATATATTTGTAGTTACACGTTTGTAATGATGTGAGTTGAAATTTAACTATGTGCTTTAGTATGTTACTAAACACATAAAAAAATTCACTTTTGTTTGACGAAAGATTATTAAAACAACAATCTGACATATTCATTAAAATCCATGCAAAAGCCAGAATAATATACATAGCAAGTGAAAACACAACTGGATGTTTAATATCCAGTTGAATTACCTTTGTGTACACTTTTGACTTGGGCCAGTAAGCAGCCATCCAAAAAACTCCTGAAATGCACTAGAACACCCTAACACACACACACACACACACACAAGAATTAAAAAATACTTAATACACCTATGCTACCGCATAGTATTATGCTAAAAAACTACCCATAACACCCTAGGAATGGGCATAAGTTTTGCACTGGAAAGCTGCACTCACATTTTCTTCAGATAATATCAAAATGTAGTTTGTTTTAAAGCTCCACTGATAGAGGTGGGTATGGAGTGATAGAGCAGCGAGTGTGATGAGAAACGTATTGATCTGAATGTTGTGTTTCCTCTCATCAAAAGAGTGTATGTGGTGACAGACTACTCTATTGACTGGCCACACTGAGGTCCTTGGTGGTGTGTGTGTGTGTGTGTGTGTGTGTCTGTGTGACAGATGGAATACAACGAGACTATGATTATTATGATTACCATTCATAACAACTAAAATGCAACAAACTATGGACAGAAAAGTGTAATTAAGTTTCTTTTGATTCACTACTTTGTTGATCTTACCATTATCATAAGAATGCAGTGAGGTGTGGGAATCTAACAAATGACACATATGATTCTCATTAAGATTTCTCAGTTTTCTATTCATCAAGGCTGAGCAAAACCCTCTCTGACCCTTATGGAGGGTTACAAGCCCCCAAAACACCACCCATCCCCTGGCCGGGAGTTCCTCTGTGACCCTCAGTAGCCTTTAACGCAAACCCTTAACGTGAGAACCCCACAGCTGCTGCGATGAGAACTGCCATTACTTTTCCAACACACTGATTCCACCTCCATTAGCCTAAGCGGCGCTCAGATGGCTAATACTGAAGATAACGTCAAACAAGCTCAAGCTTGCTAGCTAAATCCAAGGGTTCAACCACTCCTAAAGATGCAGCGTTCAGGTGAGTCCAGGCCTGGGCCTGTATGATAATCAGAAGTAATGTTAGAGGCTGTTCCTCTTTGTCTATGTCTGTGTGTCCATTCTAATAGAGGCTGACAGTTAGCTTTGCTCTTTTATGATCTTTGCGTCACTTGGAATCAGTCATTGTGAAATCAGGCGGTAAGAGGAGGGCAGGGCAGGGCAGGGCGTATGTGAACACCCTCCCTCCCTCACTACATTCACACAGACACACACACACACATTGGCCAGGGTGTGGGTGAAAGCCAGGCCGTTCTCGGGATGTGGGTCACTCTGCCCTGGCCTGTAAAGCTGTATTGATTTTTTTCTGCAATCTGGAAAAAAAAAAAAAAACGAATATGTAGCCACTGTCACTCCAGTGCTTCAAATCATTCTCTCGCTGCTTTTCTCTTTTCCATCCTGAAATAGACAGACAATAGATGCATTTGATAGAATGGAGCCTGATAATTCGAGAGAAAGTCAGACAAACAAGAATTCTGCTTACCCCCACCCCCTGAGTGTGGAGTTTCAACCATATGTTTGTCTGTCAGTGCAGAGAATGTAGTCAATTGCAAAGAACTGATTAGATTATTGTGTTTGCTATAGATTATAGACAGAATTTGTCCCCAAACGGTAAATACAAATAATATTATTAATTTAAGGACAAAACTAGTCAATATTTAAAATAGTTTTTGTGATTGGCCCTCTAAAAGAAAAAACAAATAATAATCTGGGGAATCCTCCCTAAAATCTTTTTATATATATATATATATATATATATATAATTTATAATGTTTTATACTTTTGTTTTCTCCGATAATGTTCTTTTGAAGACTAAGGCATGTTACACATCCTGTTCAGTTTTAGTTTTACACTTTAGAAATTTTTGTGAACAGTCATCTAAGTAGTGTACAGTCTTCTAAAAAAAAAAAAAAAAAAAGTTTTAATCATATATTGTGTGGGTCACTCTTTTCACTGTATTTTACCATGTTGAAAAGATGTAACCTCCGGTTCACAAAAAATAGCAGTGTGAAGATTAAATCATCCTTATGTGCTCCACAAGAGAAGTCCAACATGGCCAATCTCATGGCAATTTGTAAGTATTTTATGTTCTGGCATATTGGTGGCTAATTTGTATTAATTCATTCAGTCTTTGTTTTTGTGTGAACTCCACAAAAATTTATGTTTCTGTATGAATCACATTACACAAATTCATACAAAAATTGCCACTTTGTAATACAGTATTGTTTTGTCATGAGATTGGGTTGGAAAGTCAAATGAGTTTTAAACAACATGAGGATGAGTAAATAATGACAGAACTTTCATTTATGGGTGAACTATCACTTGTAAATGCTTACAAACATATGCTGAAAACTTTAAGAATTGATTTGTCAGTTTTAAGAAAGCTCAGACATGTAAACTGAATTTGGAATGATAGGACCACAACCATGAAAATGAAATGAACAGCACATGTCAAGAGTTCAGAGCCCTTCCAACATCATTGTGCATGGACTGACCTTTCCACCCCACGCGGATCTCCAGTAATTCTGAACTGGCAATGCTGAATAAATAAAACTCATCTCTGCTCAGTGAAATCTCTCCTTTTCCACCACAGCTGTGTGTGTGGCATGAAGGGAAGGTTAAGTTAAGAGATGCTATAGCAGAAACGCACCATACTCACTTCCCCACCAGTGCCCGTTTAGCTCTCTCATTAGCTCGCTATTCGTTATCAAGTATGCTGTAGGCCTTTTCTCAATTATACTCATTTAAGTTCTGCCTGGTAATTACATTCAACTCTGCTACCTGTAAGGTGGGCAACTGTAAATTAATTTTTAAGTTTTTTGTCTTTTTCTCTAGGGAGGTCATGCTGATGGTGGGACATTATTCAATGCAGCAAAGTAGTAGTACAAGAAAATCACCTCATGAATAGAGACATGCATGAAAACACATTTCAGAATACTGTTCTGTTGTTAATGATTAACTACATAGTAACAAATGACTAACACACTACTAACACTCTAGTAACTACTATTAACTAAAAAGAAACTGATTAATGAATTAGTAATAGCACTTAGTTGAAAGTGGTAGTTTACTATTAGCTAATCAGTAACTAATATTTTTATATATCCTGGAGAACCACTAAGAACTACTAAGGGTTCATAGTTAATGTGAATAATGCAAAAGGTATAATTAACTCTAAAGTGAAGATCATGGTAACCCACCAGTAATGACTCAAGTATTACCAAATCATTCAGTAATGATAACTCCCTAATATTGACTGAATTCATTGTAAGCTTTTGAGTTATATGTAGGTTTTGGATAATAATGACTCAAGTGTTACTACATCCTTTTAAAAGAATCTATATTCTAAATTCAGGAATTCAGTATTGTAAAGTGAAGAACATGGTAAAGATTAAGTGTTATCCAAATCCATCGTAACCATTTGCTATCCAGAATCTTACAAAAACCTCAAGATTTTACAATGACTTAAAGGAGAAGTCCACTTCTGACGCCACCTTAGGACCGCTGAGGGTAGCCCCTACCGGGGAAGATTGCATTACATGGTGTCCGTCTCTCCTCGGTGCCCTCAGGAGGCCAGTCTGCTACCCCTGCCAGGGTTACAGGGAGCAGCGGCCTCCGATGAGCACATATCTCGGGTCCCTCCGCCCAAGGACGTAGCGGTCTCTAGAACAGTTAGCTCGGCAGTCTCCTGCCGGTCCACCGCTACAGGGCTCTGGAGCAGGTTGTGTCACAAATCAGGTCCGAGGACTGGTTTGTGACGATAGATCTAAAAGACGCCTATTTTCATGTCTCCATCCTTCCTCAACACAGGAAGTTCCTGGGGTTTGCTTTCAGGGGCGAAGCATACCAGTATCGGTTTCTTCTGTTCGGCCTAACACTCTCACCCCACACTTTTACGAAGTGTGTGGACGCAGCTCTGGCGCCGCTGCGACTCCAGGGCATCCGCATACTCAACTATATCGACGATTGGTTGATTTTAGCTCAGTCAGAGGAGATGGCGGCTCAACATCAAGATGTTGTTCTCGCTCACATGAAAGAGCTGGGGTTGAGACTGATTGCCAAGAAAAGTGTGCTATCTCCATTACAGAGAACCACTTATCTGGGGGCGTGTGTGGGATTCGACCACGATGCAGGCACGTCTGTCTCCTGCTCGGATCGAGTCGATCCTCACCACAAGAGTGAAAGAACGCCGGTCATTCACTGTAAAGCAGTTCCAACAATTGCTGGGTCTGATGGCAGCAGCGTCCAACATGATACCTTTTGGCCTGCTGTACATGAGACCCCTACAGTGGTGGCTCAAAACCAATGGGAAACCCGCTTCGCATGATCAAGGTCACGCGATGGTGCCTACATGCCTTAGACATGTGGAGGAAACCTTGGTTTCAAAGTCAAGGTCTGGTGTTGGGTGTTGGGAGCGATAGATGCGTCCCTCACCGGCTGAGGGGCGGTCATGAGTGGTCGTCTTGCCCAGGGTCTGTGAAGTGGTCGCCATCTCAGCTGGCACATCAACTGTCTGGAGATGCTGGCCGTATTTCAAGCTTTGAAATACTTTCTCCTAGACCTGAGAGATCGGCATGTGTTAGTATGCACCGACAACACTCTCATTACGAGCAGTTCATGTCCCTGGGCATCTGAATATGGGAGCAGACGTCCTGTTGAGGCAGGGGCCGAGGCCCGGGGAATGGATGCTTCACCCCAAGGTGGTGAAGCAGATTTGGAAAGTGTTTGGTCCAGCCCAGGTGGATCTATTTACATTGAAGGAGAATGCACAATGTCCCCTTTGGTGCTCTCTGACTCATCCAGCTCCCCTGGGGCTGGATGCCATGGTGCAGACATGGCCGAGGCTACATCTGTACGCTTTTCTGGAGAGAGAGTCTTCTCCTAGTAGCCCGTACTGGCCAGGCCGAGTATGGTTTTTGGACATAATTTCTCTCCTTAACGGCTCTCCATGGGAGATTCCCGTCAGGAGGGATCTCCTCTCACAGGCAGGGGGCACCATCTTTCACCCCCTGGTTACACGTTTCCTCCACGGTGTGCTGAGGCCTATAGAGGAGATTTCGGATCGGTTTCTTACCATCAAGACTGCTTTGCTCTTAGCACTAACTTCCCTCAAGCGGGTTGGGGACCTGCACGCCCTTTCGGTGGCCCCTTCATATTTAGAGTTTATTCTTGTTATGGCCAAAGCATTTCTTTGCACCAGAGCAGGGTATGTTCCCAAGGTCTCTACCGCTGCACCACAGCCGGTCGTTCTCCAGTTTCTGTCCTCCTCCCTTCAGGGAGCCCGACCAGCAGAAGCTTAACTGTATGTGTCCAGTTCGAGCAAAGGACGCATACGTCCACAGAGCTGCCCTGTGGTGTAAGGCGGACCAACTACTCATGACCCCCTAAAAGGGGTCTTCCTGCCTATAGGCAGACCCTCAGCAGGTGGATTGTGGATGCCATCTCTACTGCTTACGAGTCCTCTGATCTCCCCTTGCCTCTGGGGGTCAAGGCTCACAAGACCCGTGGTATGGCGGCCTCCAAGGCACTGTTGGCAGGTGTCCCCATGCAGGACATCTGTAATGCTGCTGGATGGTCCACGCCCCTCAACTTTGTTAGGTTTTAAAACCTGGATGTCCGAGCAACTCTGGGCTCTTCTGTCCTCCTGCCCTAGCTGTTCCTTAGGCAGGGATTTGGAAGTCTGGTGGCGTGGGCATCTCGTTCCCATAGCGTTTTACGCAGCTCGAGTTCCTGGAGGAAAATGTCTCAGGTTACGTATGTAACCCTGGTTCCCCGAGGGAATGAGATGTTACATCTCGAGCCATACTTCCGGCATCCCTCCGAGCGCTCGCTTCATTCTCCAAAGCTGACGCCGGCTCCGCCGCACGTGCTTTTATGCTTCCTGGTCAGTTACGTCACCCGCCCGTGACGTCTCGCCCTTCTTTTGGTCAGATTACACGTGTTCAGAGCGTGGTCTCACTGTAGGCGTTCCCATAGTGTTTTCGGACGCAGCGTCCCAGGTTACATACGTAACCTGGGACGTTAATTACTATTACTTACTAAATCGTTCATCAAAGTTTCTTGTTAGTTAATAGTAGAGTGCTAATATTACTTTACCCATGTGTTCCTGTGTAGTTATTCATTAATGATGGAACAGTATTCTAAAGTGTTACCCAGACATCTTTCTTATTAAAATGTACACACACCTTTATGCAGATATGGTGGATTTACATTTGGCCACTATGTGCATTCTTGGATGAGTTTATCATCCAAACCCGTTCATATGCAGCCTAAACTCAAATGCACCACAAACAACCTCCTGAGGCAAAATGGCAAACAATTAGCTTTGGTGAGTAAATAGAACTGGTTGGCTGGGGACTGCAACACTACTTGACTATTTATAAAGCTTTTAATGATCTAAATCCTCAATAACTGAACTCTACAAGAAGATAAATGTCCAGGAACTGGAAATAAATACCCCTCATCTAAATTATTGTCAGTGGTAATCAACCACATTTGGTAGACAGCAGTGTCAAAATTAGCGTGTTAAAGCAGGCGCGTTTTTTTTTAACGGTGAAGAGCTTCAATAGAACATCAGTGAACTGCGGTCAGATGAGATGTTGTCTGGTCATATGTTAGTAAAAGTGAATATTCCTGTCCTGTCAGCCTCTTCAAGTGCATGCACAAATATGCCAGCATGCGCTGCATTAGGCTATAGCCTATTAAAGCGCTGTATCATATTCAAACCCAGATGAAACTACAAGTATGTAGTTAGTCATAGTTATGTTGTCAGTTACGTCATGAAGTTACAAAAAAAAACGACTAAAGCTGCCTTAAAACTGTGCATGTAAGTGTTTATTATTTAAGAGTCACATTTAAAGCAGTGTCAGATCCGCTTCAAGTTCAGCAGCAGCAGCTTTTAAAGTAACAGCAGCCAAAATATCCTAATAGCCAGCTGCTGTGATGTCTGTTAATCAATGAACAAAATTAAAAAAGAGGAAGTCAATAACTTATGTAGTTTAGCTTTATCTTTTACCTAATTTAGATTTTAGTGATTGATAACTTGAAAGAATTGGCTACATTTTCTTGCTAAAGGGCAAAGGTAGCTATATGACAGTTATTATAATGGGTTTATGTGAAAATTGTTTTAAGTTCACTTAAATTACAAGTCTAATAAATGTTAAATTGAAAGCTCTCAATTATGCTGTAATGTTGAATGGCTATAATCAATGGATAAATATTAGGAAAAATTTCATAGAGACATCAGTCGGTATCAGTGATACTTGCCTTCAGTCATAAAAAACGATGGCATTAAACAAATATCAAAAATATACAGGTGCATCCCAATAAATTAGAATGTCGTGGAAAAGTTCATTAATTTCAGTAATTCAACTCAAATTGTAAAACTTGTGTATTAAATTAATTCAGTGCACACAGACTGAAGTAGTTTAAGTCCTTGGTTCTTTTAATTGTGATGATTTTGGCTCACATTTAACAAAAACCCACCAATTCACTATCTCAACAAATTAGAATACTTCCAATAAAGACCAATAATAATAAAAAAAAAAACCTTTTTAGTGAATTGTTGGCCTTCTGGAAAGTATGTTCATTTACTGTATATGTACTCAATACTTGGTAGGGGCTCCTTTTGCTTTAATTACTGCCTCAATTCGGCGTGGCATGGAGGTGATCAGCCTGTGGTACTGCTGAGGTGGTATGGAAGCCCAGGTTTCTTTGACAGTTGCCTTCAGCTCATCTGCATTTTTTGGCTTCTTGTTTCTCATTTTCCTCTTGACAATACCCCATAGATTCTCTATGGGGTTCAGGTCTGGTGAGTTTTTGGCAGTGTGGGCACTGGGCAGGTGCCAAGTCCTGGTGAAAAATGAAATCAGCATCTTTAAAAAGTTGGTCAGCAGAAGGAAGCATGAAGTGCTCTAAATTTGATGCCTTGACCCCAGCCTCAGCCCATTCCTTGTGAAGTTCACCCAAATTCTTGAATTGATGTTGCTTGACAAGCCTCTCAAGGCTTCGGTTCTCTCGGTTGGTTGTACATCTTCTTCTTCTACACTTTTTCCTTCCACTCAACTTTCTGTTAACATGCTTGGATACAGCACTCTGTGAACAGCCAGCTTCTTGACAATGAATGTTTGTGGCTTACCCTCCTTGTGAAGGGTGTCAATGATTGTCTTCTGGACAACTGTCAGATCAGCAGTCTTCCCCATGATTGTGTAGCCTAGTGAACCAAACTGAGAGACCATTTTGAAGGTTCAGGAAACCTTTGCAGGTGTTTTGAGTTGATTAGCTGATTGGCATGTCACCATATTTTAATTTGTTGAGATAGTGAATTGGTGGGTTTTTGTTAAATGTGAGCCCAAATCATCACAATTAAAAGAACCAAAGACTTAAACTACTTCAGTCTGTGTGCACTGAATTTAATACACGAGTTTCACAATTTGAGTTGAATTACTGAAATAAATGAACTTTTCCACATCATTCTAATTTATTGAGATGCACCTGTACTTCCTTTATGTTGTTTCTACATTGTTTTAAGAAGAATGTGAAATTATTGCAATATAAAAGTATAATTAAAAATGTTAATTTTAGGTGGGATTAATTGCAATTAGTCATGATTAATTTCAGAAAAAATGTGTGATTAATTAAAATCGTAGTAAAATCGATTGACACCACTAGTAGATAGACATTGATGAAAATGACAGACATAAAGTAGAAAACAAAACAAAAAAAACTGCAGTGTCACATTTGTTACATCAACCTGCCATTATGCTACTATATTTAGCCATTTATCAAAAAGCTTTCTAACACTCCTTTGAGCCTTGTCCGCTGAATGATTCTGAGAGTCTTTCTTTCTGCACATGGCATTTACAGCTTGTGTGTTTTGTATGTCAAGTGCACTTGGCGTATTTCGAGTGGTTCTCATTTCCTCCGCGGCTTTAACTGCTTGTTCAAGCATCTTGCTGATTAGTGGTCAAATAAATCAGGCTCGGGAGGGTGACACACACACACATTGACAAGCTGTAGTGCTTGTTTGTGACACTGGAAACACTCAACAGCTACTAATGACTAATTTGCTAATTGCCAAATTCCCATTTTTAGATGGGTTCCTCATGCTTTACACTTAGAGTCCCACCATCTAACTTGCATTCACCAGAATGCTGCCTTGATGAAAAAGCTTGTTCTTTTAGAAACACTGACAATATTTTCATGCTTGAATACAATAAAACATTGCTAAACACACACACACAAACACACACAAAATACAGTACAAATGCCCTTTGTGTTTTTGCTAACACTAACAACAGTTTTCCTGTCACACATACCCACACACACAAAACACTCGCAGACATCAAGCGTGTTTGTGGTGGCGTACTGCTCTCAGGCATTCAGTGTCAAATGAGAGACTTTAATAAAGTGAACTGCCACTACTTTAATGCGCTGTGAATTCTGGGAGCAAACTCGGAGTTCAAAGTACTGCAGGAAAAAATCATGACAGATGCCAAACGTTTAATATGAGCACAAGGCAGAACATTTGTGCATGCTGACAGAGAGAGAGCAGTACATTCTGATAAGGGCATATGATCACATTTCTGCATAGTATTCATGAATCTGCTGAACACTGTGGACTGCTTGGCCTGAAACATACACTATACTCAATAATTATGCTTATTTTTGAGTCAGGAATTAATTATATCATATAAATAATCATACAAATCAAATTTATGTCATATAAATGAAAAAACTGTTTTATTAAAAAATTTGTGAACTTGTCTGCCAATGAGACAACAGTAGTGAAGAGCATGCCTGAGATGCCCAGTAAAAAAGTAATATATTTAAAATACATTTATTTCACACTAAGTATAGTTCAAATCTATCAACGTATTTACTGACATAGCCTATCGCTCGAGAAAAAAATTATACAAATTATAATTACGTTTTATTTAGAGTGCTACTTGTGCACTGCATATTTCTTAATATTAAGTTTAAAATGTGTTTTAATGTTACTATTCATGAGCATTCATGATCTTTGAATAATATTTGTGTTACTCCACCCCAGATTGAAAATTTTGTCATTAATCACTTACCCCCATGTCGTTCCAAACCCGTAAAAGCTTTGTTCGTCTTCAAAATACAATTTAAATGTGATGAAAACCGGGAGGCTTGTGACTGTCCCATTGACTGCCAAGTAAATTAAGGTGACCAGATTTCTGAAATGAAACCGAGAACATTTCCTAGTTCAGTGGTCAAAATATCACTGAAATCTCACTTGTGAAAAACGGGGACAAAATGTTTTTGTTTTTTAATTGTTGTGGGTTCCATATATTAATATAATAACTGATAATTAGAGTGATGTTTGAGGATCAAACTTACTATAGTTTTTTTTTAATACAATAGTAACTATTGCAAATAGCAAACATATCAAAACAGTAGTATTATGATAAAATTATAACTTTAGAAAAACACATTAAAAATAAAACAATATGATAACATATGATAAATAAAACTATATTTAACAAATATGTTATTTTTAAACTGTATTTAACAATTTCACAATTTTTCACAACTGTACAATAATTACAACTTTTCAAATTTTATGTTTATGCTTTTGTAAATTAACAATTAGTCTCCGCACACCTGACAGCAATCTGTAGGTGCATAGGAATCAGAGACCAAAAAAAAAAAAGGTCAAAACTAAGCAACAAAAACAAATATGCAAAACGTATCAAAAGATGTTGGAAAAAAAACTTTTTTTTTTAAACGTTTTGCATATTTCTGTAGTGTGCGGGATTTGTTTTTGTTGTTTATGTTTATGCTTTTGGAAATGGCTCTTTTCTATCTCTAATCAGGCTTTTTAGGTTCTTTTTGACCACAAAGTATGTGTCCTAAGTACATGCGATGCCGCAACGTGTGATAAAAGGTATCTTATCCATGTTAATCAGAGTTTTTGTCCTAACTAGATGCAAAAATTCTATTTTTGAAACGATTTCTATTTCTACAACGTCCTGGCTAGAACAACAACATACGAACTATAACAATTATAATCTCAGGTACTGATTATGTGCTTTATTTAATGTTAAAAGTGTCTAATGTGAGTTTGAATATCACATTGCGTGACATTTATAGCCATACTATAAGCAACAATAGATAATTTACCTCTGATCTTGAAAATACATTTAAAGTGCTCCTATTATGCCATTTTAAAGGTTGCTAATATTGTTTTAATAGACTCCCAAAACAGCTTTACATGTATGCAAGGTCAAAAAAGACACTTTAGTTTTCTCCAAAAATATAATATTAATATTAATTTTACCCCATTTCTAAATGATTCATAAACAACTCGTGCGAAGCAGTTCGAAGAATCAGTCTCTCTAAACCCCTCCTTTCCGTGAGCCCTCACTGCTGTGATTGGTCAGATGGCGCAGTCCTTTATGATTGGTCTACCGCGTACAGCGTGTTGGAGAACGAAACGTCCATTGCCATAACTGACTGACAGCCCTGGATACTTGTCAATACATAGAAAAGATGGCATCGATTTTACCTTACCAATTCGAGCCAGAGTCTGACGGGGTGAAATGGGTTTCATAGCACAGTGCTTTCCGCATTCGGTTTGAAAGCCGCTTTGTGCGCCATCCTTTACCATTACTCCAACTAATGAGACAGACAGATAGTCAAGCTGCATCAATCACAAATTGTCAGACTACAGTGGGTCCACAGCTGAACAACAGAACTACAGAAGCGTGATTTAGCCGGTTATCAAGACATGTGTATGGTTGTTACACAACATAACATACACAACTACTTATTTTTTAAACGATCGCTAGAAAATACAATATTTGTAGACTCATCTTTTGGAAGTGAATATAAAACTATTTTACTCACAGCCTAGGATACAGATCTTCTGTATAATGTACGTGTAAATTTCAATCTGAATTTTATGAATCGACGAGAATACTTTTTGTATGCAAAGAAAAAAAAAATATTTTATTAGTATTTTATTGATTTAACAGTTTGATTCCTCTGTGTCAGCGTAGCGCCATTTTGGATGATATCTGCTGGACACAAAATGTGTACGCCGTTCTGTGTCAGCTGCACCACACGGATATGCCTTTTTTCGTTCAAAAAGTGTAAATATACGTATGTACAAAGCTTTTACGGGTTTGGAATGACATTGGGGGTAAGTGATTAATGACAAAATTTTCATTTTGGGGTGGAGTTTAAATATATCAAAAGTACAATTGCAGGGTATTTTTTTATTATTTACATAAACATATAAATGTATTTGTAGTGTGCTTAGCATGAAATAAATGTATTTCAAATACATTTTAATATATTTATTTTTCACAAAATAATCAAGATAATAATATTGAACAGAACATTTGCCTTTAAATGTAACTGCCACTCAATTCCAGAAGTCTTATTCCAAAATATCCATGTGGTGTAAATAAATAAATAAATAAGAGAATCAATTATGCTAAATAGCTGAAGCAACAGGAATGTAGATCTCCAGATGTGTATCTCTGTAATGTATGTTTCTGACCTTCTTCCTCACTTAAACAAATGATGGGCGATAATTCATCCAAGATTAGTCTACTGACAGATCAGATACTGTTCATATCAGAGTAAGATATACTCCTGACTTCTTTTCATTTTTACACATGCACACACAACATGGCCACCGTAGGAAAATATGACCTTGCTTTGCTCAGTATTGAATGATTAACCAGTTCGGTCTGATCATTACAAGTTCAAAAGAATCTGGAGTTAATGCACATGAGCTGAATGTGCTACTGGTTAACGGCACGTCAGCGGCTCACTCTCTTAGTGTGTACAGGTGCAGCGCTCAGATGATCAAGGGCTCTTTTAGACATGCTGGTTTCCCATTTACCCAAGACACACAATTATGCACACTACACATCATCTCATTTACCAGAAACTGTTACCCTCTGTACATGTTTTTTTGTCCATAGTTAATATTTTCCTGATGTCAGACTATTATCTAACAGGGAATCAGGTGTCCATTAGGTCAGTGGTTCCTAACCCTGGTACCAGAGAACTCCCAGCACTGCACACTTTTGACATCTCCCTAATGAAACACATGTGATTCATCTCATCAGCTCCAAGACCTCAAACAGTGTGTCAGATACTCTTCCAGAGCTCTTCCAGGACCAGGGATGGGAACCTCTGCATTAGGTCATCCTGTGTGGAAAGAGGAGCTTTAGCATTAGCTCTGCTTTCAGGAAGTGCAGGAGAAATGCTTGGCTGACTTTTGTGCTTCATTTTACAAACTCGATACAGCAATAATTTCAAGAGTTTCTTAGAACTCTTAGCATAAAGCCATAAATATAATAAGGCCTGGCACCAAACTAAAAGTGTGCCAGTAATTCTGAGTACTGTAGAAGGTTTCACAAGTGGCTAAGTGCTAAACAAATATAAGCATGTAAGTGCATCACTCCATCTGCAGAAATATGGCTAGCAGCATTTCGCTTCTAAGAAAGTAAAAAAGTGAGTTTACCATTACGACATCCCATACACAAATACACTTTTGCTGCTTTCACACTAGAGCTTTTCATGTGGATTTGAGTCTTTGTGATGTCAGACTAGTTTGTTGGTTAGTGTGAAAGTAGTGCACTTAAGTGTGCACCACCAAACCTCACCCAAGTTTTATACAAGATTTATTTATTTATCGACTGATTGATTTATCTTTGCATGCTCCAAGTCATATTTAGTGCAGTATCAGGCATTTCCTTTTGTTGCTTATCTGTAAATTGTCTTCGGACAGAAGCTCATTTTCTTCACATCCTATAGGAACCATCCAGAACACCCTAGCAACCAGTCAAAACACCTATATACTTGTTAAGTCTGACGTCATGTGTCATTGCTTCTATGTCCTAATGCTCTATCAAATGCCACGAGAAAACAACAAATGGTGCTAACATACACTCACAATATGATATACTACCAAAAGAAAATATAATCCTCCCACTTTAACTCCATACCGAAATCCCAGATAGCCAGACAATGAAAATATACATATAAATAAATAAATATAAAATGTATTTGTGTTTGGAACGCTGTGAGCACAGTGTACAGAGTAAGTCTGGCAGCTCATCCAAGACCAAGCCCTATCTAAATTAATGGGGGAATCCGGAAATCTCAAAAACAACTCACAATTAAATTAAATTAAATATTTCAAATCAGCAACCAAATCTGAAATGAGCTGCCCCATGAATGTTGTTTCTTATGCTCAAATAGCATTTAAAAAGCTTATTTTTCAAGCTAGACCATCCAATGCGCGTGCACAGTCATAAACGTTGTGGATGCGCATTGGGTGGTCTAGCTTAAAAAATGGCCCAGTCCAGCCTTCTAACGGCCGCTGCAGTGATGCAATGACTTTACCAAGCAGCAACTGGCTCTTTCATTTAGAAGGTAGGACTATTCCGCCATATTGAGCATTGCAGTCTCTCGCATTCATAAGAGTGAACTGTCTTTGTATTTCTATAGTCTTTGGTTTAACCAAAACTGATAATTCTTTCATCTATTTTTTCTCACTCTCATGAAAAAGAAAAAAAAAATGTTGCTTCAGAAGATTGGATTATTGGAAGTATGGATTAAATTCAAGCTTTTGGCCATTGTAAAGTTTTTGGAGCTTGAAAGATTTGGACCTCATTGACTGGACAAAAAAATACCAAAAGTCTTACAATACTGTCTTAAACATTCAGCAGAAGAAAGCAAGTCATACAGGTTTGTAACAACGTGAATGAGTAATGATGATACAATTTGATAGAATCTGTTTGCCTACAGTTATGAAAGAACCTCTGTCAGGAAGTGACACCAACAGCACCTCAAGATGTTCTCTAAATGCTCCCTGTGGTCCTGATGTTCTAAAGATCAAGTTCTAATGATGACCTCAGGCCAGTTTCTCCAATTTGTGGTGCCCTTTTGATGATCATGTCAGTCTCATGCACAAAACGACCACTAAATGCTTTTCCATGCCAGGCTTGTTCACATGATCTTTCCTTTTTTCTTTATCACAGTGAGCAGGCATGCCGCATTCAAAGAAAGCAGAAAATTCTCTAATAGTCTTATTCCTCACTTTACCATGCATATTAAATATATCACGGCAGACACAGCCTCTGAGCAATCCAGTTTGTAAAACACTCTGTAAATATCACACACACATCACAGCTGTAGTTTTCACTCAGATATCAGTAACTGTGCTCTAAAACCCACTTACTCTCTACGGTCTACATAAGCAGCTACCATCTAAAGACCTTCTAAGTGTCCTAAGTGAATTGAACCTTAAGATGTGATTCTTTTGGAGCACTCTATAGGCCACAATTCTGTATACCTCATAAATAGCACTTGTCATGTGAAGCACATTGAAAGACTTCACTTATAAAATGCCCATTTAATACTAAGCTGTTGATGAGGTACCTTAAAGTAGTAACAGTACAGATTTTAACATGCAGGTATTATACAGTAATTTTTTGATTATTTTTAAAATTTAGCCTTTATTTCTCTTTTTATTCTTATTGCTCTATTTATTTTAACTGTTATCATGCCATTTAGTTTTAGCTTATACATATATCAAAAACTAAAAATAAAGTGAATTTGTGGAAATAAAAGGTACAATAGCATAATTTCACTGTTGTTAGTTTATTTATTTATTTTTTAATTGTTTTAATTGTTTTCAAGTTAAAAATACAGTAATAATAACACCAAGGCATAAAAACATACAATATTTCATATTCTAAAATATTTAATATATTTAAATATTTAATATTTCTAAAATATGAATGATGTTTCTTACTATGTGATTAGAAATGAATTCTGTGCCATCAGATTCTAAAAACACTCCTCAAATGATATCTGAGGCTTGCAAACCCGCTGTTTTGTGTCAGGACCAGTGCATTTATTCCCTATGATGTCCTGCTTACATCAGAAGTTGAACTGACATAGTTGAAATGCATACAAATACGAGATTTGATATATTTCAACATACTGTAGTGCTGCGGCTTTCACGTTTGAGTAATCTAGACATGAATAATAAATTAGCCTTCAGGTTTATGTATTTTTTCCCTGATATGAGCTGCGTTATTTATAGCTTCATCTTTATTACAAGCTTAAATATATGACAAAATATTGTGACATTTTGATGGTGGAAGGGGCTGGTGCAGGCCAAACAAACATTTACTTAATCAATCACTGAAATTCAGCATTAGGCAATACCTCCTACAGCGCCACTGCACGCGCACACACACCAGACACGTCTTGCCAGACTCGGAAACACAGTTTGATTATCTTTGCATTCATTTGCACCGATGTTTAATGGTGGAATATTGCAGAGAGGAGAGGTTTTATTTTGCCGCATTGTTTTGTTTGAGTGACCTTGAATGCACGGGCCAAAGGCACTGAAGTAAAAGAAGAAAAAAAAAATCAATTAAACACAGTTTATAGTTGAAACAAAAAAGAAAAAAAATGGCTAATTGAACAGCTGCAGTCTGATGAAATGCCACTCCATATGTCGAATTTAAAAAAAAGCAATTTCTGTGCATCTTACAGAGTAAGAGAGCGCGAAAAGCTCTCATTTAATCAACTAACATTGATATTACTTCTGGCAATTAGAGGCATGCTGATAATGATATGAGTTTTCAGCTGTAAATAATTATGCTGCCTCCAGGCCATGCTTTCCTTCCTCACTGTATCTATAAACAATAATCAAACCACCAGGCGAAAGTTGAGGGGCTTTTGTTTGTTGCTGTGCTGCAGTTTGGGGAAAAACATCGGTGCGGCCCCCTGGTGTTGCCCTTGGCGGCTCTGACCTTCAGGAGCCTGGTGCTAGCAGCATGGGGAGCTAATGCATCGGCCTATCGATCCCTACACTTTCACTTCAAACGGCCTGTGTGCGCGCACGCTTATTTAGCCCGAGAGCAGGGTGGGACGCGGAACGCTTCTGTGGCCTAATACTGTGAGAGACATGCAGACAGACTGAAGACTGCACTTTCACTGGTGCAATCTGAGATTTAATAATGAGGAAGATGCACACGGACGTCATGCAGCTCTGTTTTAATTGTTTAGCAGATACAGTCTTGAACCTATTGCAATCGCAGTCAGCATTTGGATTTGGCTAACTGCAGCACATGCACTATCTCACGTTTTTTCATTTGTTAACTCAGTCAATTAAGAACTGACAAAATCCAATAAACTGCATCAGAAGAAAATACACACATGTATATAGGAGTGAATGGGGCTAGCTGTTGGTCTTTTTAGTCTATAGTGAACATTCCTCAGTGTAGACAGCCTTCTGAAAGTCAGTTTAAATATAAGCACGTACACACACACACACACACACACACACACACACATGTCCACCATTAAACAGCCTGCAACTATATGGTTAATACACTCTAAAAAATGCTGGGTTATTTTTTACCCCAAATGCTGGGTTCAGCCCCTTGAGTCATTTTATTGGGTTATTTTTAATATTTTTACCCAGGTGCTGAGTATTTTTTCTGTAACTAAGTTGTGGGGTCATTTTTATCACTGGTTATTTTTTTTTAAGCCTGTATCTGACGAAACAACCCAGCTGCTGAGTTAAAGTCAGGTGGAGCATGGGATTTTTGAGTCCACTACAGGAGAGACCGGTTCTCAGCGCCGCCGATTTGCACTTCTTTAGTGAAATAAAGGTTTGTAAACATTTTATTTTATTTATTAATCTTTACTGTGCTGTAAATTGTATTATTTTATGCAACACAACATAAGGACGAGATATCAGTCAGCTGCATCAGCAGCAGTTGTTTCACAGAATGGAAACGCACTTTGCCTTGCATAAAATAAACAGATTTCATTTGTTATTTTACTGAGTTTAATCTGAAAATATGTCAGTACTGTTTGTTTATGGGCAGGTTTTGGAGTCAGTCATGGCATCTTTCAGCTACGAGTGAAACACGAGGCCGCGGTTTGAAGTTCGCAGTTAACCTGGCAAACAGCAGCCCTTCACCGGCTCAGATTTCGGCAACACACCGGCATGATAATTAGCACTATTTCTGTAAAAAGCAGAGAATGGTTGAATACACTAAAATTAAAATTCTCCTTTTAAATGTTACATTTTTTTTATGTCTAAAAGGATTGTTAAACGAGTTTAAATGTAATATTGTAAACTTTACTGTATTCACCCAAATAAATTCATTTTGTCTTGTATTTTGTCCATGTATTCTTGCTTAATAATAAATGTTCACCTTTTGATTATTGATGTTGCCTCTAGTAAATCTGTGTGTTTTTTTAAGTTCCAGTCCATTTTAAACTAGCAATATAATAATTTTTAAACAATAGTTGACTTAAAAAAAAAAAAAAAAAACATCATGTTTGGTAAAACCTTTTAACCCAACCAGCTGGGTCAAAATAACCCAGCAAGTGTTCTGTCCAATATTTACCCAACACTTTTTTAGAGCGTATTCATTCTAGCAGTAAAACAATCATTATACATAAAACCATTGTTTTGACCAAAAAGAAAAAATAAATAAATAAATTGTAAGTAATTAATAATTATATTATAATGTGACAACCTTCCTCAACCTGACACTCAGTTAAACTCTTAGTTAACCTCGTAATTATATATATAAAACACACTCACACAAACACACTTAATTAAACCAAAAGCTCTTTTCACCAACATAAAAAACAGCAAAATCATTGAGTAGTTCTCATTAAACTGGATCATAAATGATGCACAATAAAGTTAAATACGCCCACTATCAGCTAGATAGATTATACTCTGTCTCACAGCAAAAACCACAAACTTAGAAAGTGTGGCAATTAATGAAGCTGTAAATGTACCACCTCAGGAAATTCACATCAGTGAAAGCGTTTCGTTCCTAACAGCAGTACGTGAGGTGTTGCGAGCACTGAGAGCAGCGGACAGTGAACTTTGCTTACTAACTTCATCCGGTGTGAGTAGAGACTAAGATGAAGAACATAATTAAGGAACCACATGAAAGGCTACTCGAGGTCTACGATTAATTAGCCTCCTGTCGATATTCTCATCAATACCCGATTAACAAATGACACATTGCCCTATGAATGCTATTGATCTGCCTGCATTTCACAGCATTAATAAGCTGAAGCCTCCTAACAAACTGAAAAGCTGACAAAACAGAGGAAAGTCATTTCTCTCCAACAGCTTGTTGAGCCGCTTTGACAGAAAGGCCTGTCTAATGTCAGGGGGAAAAAAAACTGCTTACTTTACAATTACACAGTTCACACAAAACAGCCAAAATAAAGCTTAGTAACTCAGTTTAATTGTCAGTGATGTGTCTGTTTTGCGGCTGGATCTACTAATTGAATTTATTTTACATTTAAATTGCAATTCATGTCCATTGCAGACAATGACTTGAATATGCTTTCATATATATATGGTTCGATAAATTACAACTCTTATAAATTAAAAAAGAAAAGCATTTTTTACTGCCTATTTGTCAACTATTAGATGTACACTGTACACTCTGACAGGTATATGGGAAATATGTTATTACTTTTTACTTGTCAGTAAATCCAAACTTTTTCTGAAAATGGTTGGAGGGGTTTTCTGAAAGCAATATGAATATAAATATTACATTTTCAAGAACCACACAAATGTGTTTCAGATTATTTTATTTTAATTATCTTTAAATTCTCAGACACGCAAAGTTAATATTTCATTACTCATGAACATTTGGTGATATCTTGTGTAATGAAGAATAAGCATGAGTGAACACAAGAACAGAAGAAGCGGATAAAGCAAGTTGCGGCAAGTTACAAGCCTCTACATTTACTGGATCTGTATGTTCTCCTCTCATTACAGACCAATTAAATAAACAGTAGACTCTTCAGCCAGGTTTAGCTCTAGACATGGAATATATGGTCTCAGTTTTGACAAATGACTGCAAAGTGAGGTAAAAAGGGACTCAATATAAATTAATGGTGCCCTAGCAGCCCAAGGTTTAGTCCCCTTACGCTAATGATAGTAATGAACACTTAGATGAGGGATGATCAGGCCTGTCCTCCAGTCGGAGCTTTACTCAGGTTAATTAGGTAAGATAACATCATCAACCTCTTTCATGCCTACACATGGAATTAATTGGATAAGCTGAAGCTGTATTCAGGTCTATATATAATCATGTGAACAATCAAGGGGAGTAATGGAGGAGAGACGCTGGCCACGTCACAAGATGTCTTATTTAGATTCTCTAACAACCTGCCTAATAAGCACATGGACACTAATGGCATACTTTACAATAATGAATCAGTAAAGTGAAACAATAGCAGCGTGGCAGTGGCAGCATCTGTAAAAAAAGACATCATGGGCAGTTTGATGTGCTTATCATGATGTTAAGTAATTAGTCAAAGCATGAAGATGTGATGAAGTGTGGTTTAATAAAATCATGTCAATGAAAATGTCTTTGAGGAAAACATCAATCAATCCATGATTTGAGTTAAGATATGAAGGCACTTTAATTATTGTTATTGATTTGTATATTGATATTATTAATGCTGTAATGACTTATGCCATATACGGGGGGGTACTTCATTTATTGGAACTCTGTCCCCCAGGACTATTTAATGAAATAATAGATTATGACACATTATAGCAAAATCCACCTGATCGGGCATAACCAGATATTTATTCCAGGACATGCAAACACATTTTAACATAGCTGAAATATATCAAGATTTCAAGTAGTCACAATTGCCCTAACTGAAGTTTCATCCAATTAGATTTACACACATAATTTCTTAGTTCCAGAAACATCCAGAACTTTGAGAAGTCTTTAAAAAAAAGCATAAGCATCTTGTGACTGGTCTTGTTATCATGTGTGTGCATAATGGGTGTGTTCTTAGGCCAAACATTTACCATGATGTTGTGTGTCAAGTACAGGAGAGCAGTGTGCTGTGTTGTGTAGCACCTATCATCCGTCACAGCAGATGTTTGGCTCCTTTCGTTGGCTTTGTGTGAAGTACGTTTGTAAATTATGTATGAGGAACTTTTGTGTAAATTGTCATACTACATAATGTATGTTTACAAAGCTGTATGAAAGCTCACCTTAGAAGGGAACTCATTACAATAATTGATGCAGAGAGGCAACAAAGGGCTCTTTTGCACATAAAGTCACTTTCTGATCTCCATCAATAATGAAAGATCATTTAGAATAGACCGGATAGGCCATCTGCTACACGTACCACTCAACTCATCAGCCAAACTGACAAACACAACATTTTCCCTCAAAGGTCATTGTGTACACACACATCATAAATGTATGTCATGAGGGAAAATATAACACACGATACAGAATTGCTATAAATTAACCAGCTCTACTATGGTGAAGGGTGGGCTCATGAATATTAATTAGCTTACGTGACTGGACACTCCAACAAAGTTACCAAGCAACATCAGCGTTATGCATTAATATGCATGAGGTAAGCCTTCACTGTTCACAGTGAACCATGGTTCAGTAAATCCCAGGATACGTCACTGTCACCATAGTGATGGACGCCTTGGACAGCAACTCTAAAGGCATCAGTAATGCATGTCAGTGTGACCCGAAATGTTTTTCATCAACTTTGTGTTACTTTTAAACAACTGCAATCAAAAAAAGTTTTCATAGATTATTTTAGGTTTTAAACGGAATATAAACTGAATGTATGTGCTGTTTTACTGCCATAACAGCACATTATCATCCCATAACGACATCCCAGTGTTTCATACCTAACTAAGGTAAGTGATGTAAGAAGTGTGTGTTTGTGTGTTATTGACACCAATGTCATAATGCCTCAACATCCTATATTTCTACAGCAAAATGCTAGAAATATGCTACTTTTATCTGTATGGTGCTCTGTTTGGTATTGAAATTCTGTTGATTACCTATATAAAAAAGAAGAAGATTTTAAGTATAACCGTACATCATTGTAGACAGTACAATTTCTCTATACAGCTGTTTATTTATTTATTTTTTACATCTATTATGGTAGAACACTGTAAAAACTAATTTGTTGACTTTAAAATGTGCAAACTTATTTTACTCTCAATTCAAATAAGTCACACTAAATTAAATCAAGTTAAAAAGAAGTCTCATGTAACCCCCCCCCCCCCCAAAAAAAAAAAAAACTATTCTAACCATATTCTTTACTTATTCTCCTTATTGTGAGTACTCCTTACTTATTCTCAGCGTATACTAAATACTGACTCCCAGAGTACAGTGTGCCATGAATAAATTATACACTTCTCTTGTTTTATTCTCTGGTTTATTTGCCTATATTGTTGTTGTTGTCAGTATTAGCAATCTGTTTTATAATTTTTAAAGTCTTATCTTATTATGGAAAATAATTTTATTGTAAATGTTGTGCACACTGAATGTTGATGGCTGTGCATGTCTAAATACTACTATAATACATTTAACCTTTTAGCTATCACTCCCAATTTTTGAACACAGACATAAAAATGCGCTATCCAGACTTATTTTTTTTTATAATTCATGAATGAAAACAGTTTGTAATATGATTTTGATGTACATTTTCCGTGGTAATGCAATGTCTGATTTTAAAATGCCTTTCAAAGGATGAATTTTGAGATTTTAAGTTTTGAACTGATATATACAGTCATGTGAAAAAGTTAGGACACCCTATTGAATTCCATGGTTTTCTGTATCAGGACATCATTTAAAAAAAAAAAAAGGTGCTTGGCTGGTCTTATTTTGAAAATAAAACCTCAGATGAACAACAAAATTGGGCCATGCAACAGGACAATGATCCCAAGCACAGCAGCAAATCTACAACAGAATGGATGAAAAGAAAAGAATCAAGGTGTTGCAACAGCCCAGTCCATGTCTAGAGCTCATCCTGGCTCAAATGCTGTGGTGAGAGCTGTGCATTAGCAAATGCACACAAACCTCAATAAACTGGAACAACGCTGAAAAGAAGAGTGGTCCAAATTCCTCCAGAACGATGTGAGAGACTGATAAAGTCACACAGAAAATGAATGCTTCAAGTTATTGCTGCTAAAAGTGGATCTACAGGCAACTGACTCTTAGGGTGTCCTAACATTGTCACACATGGCCTTTCCATATTGGCTTTATTATTGTTAAATAAATAATGACACAGTGTGATATGACATGTGATGTTGTTACCTGAGGATTTATTTTCTAAATTTTAAGACCTGCCAAGGACCAGATAATTTTTTATTATGTCTCGATACAGAAAACCATGAAATTCAGTAGGGTGTCCTAACTTTTTCACATGACTGTAATTTCTTATGATATCTAAAGCGTGATAGGGAAAAAGGAAACGAAGAAAGTTTTTTTTTTAACGAAGGTCAGAACTCATGTTATGATGTAGATTTTTTAAGTTGCACTCTTGATATATATTAATCTATTACTTTTCCTACATAATTTGTAACACAAAAACATGGTAAAATATCTATTTAGGAGTCTTAGACCTTTCCAACGATGTATAGTTTGTCACGATCAATGTAATATGGTGAAGTAAACTTAGGTGTCAGTTAAAAGGTTAATGCACCATAATTTATTATTATTACAATACATTTGGATTGGTTTAATAATCTAGTTCTGTTACACAACATCAGTTTTGAGTCAACTTGTGTTCTATTAAAATTTCAGTTGTACTGACAATTGTTGAATGAAGGGTAGAGAAAGATAACTGCAGAATTAAGGAAAATGATTGATTATTCAGTTGATTATTTTCCCGCCTCAAACATGTCTTATTTGATTGGCTTTGATATAGGCTAAAATCTGGAAATGAGCATTTCCATCATCACCAGATATAATACATAAGTAATGAATGTACAGATACTCATGTTTAAAAATACTCTGGTAAAAGTAGAAGTACTAACTACACTTTTTTACTCAAGTTAAAGTAAAGAACAACCACTGTGTAGAACAGGGCAGGACTGGGACAAAATTTCAGGCCGGGAAATCTCACAATCCCATACACCCACAACAAATTCTGAAACCATGGAAAACCCTATTTGTTGTATGGCCATCACATGAAAAAAAGGGTTAAAACCTTAGGCTGGGACCCTGAAAAATTATTAAAGGTTCTCTCTTGAACTGCATCTTTATTTCAATTTCCTTTTCAGTCTCTTCGTTTTCCATGATCTCTCTCTGCATCTCGCTTTGTGTGTTTATTTTTTTCACTAATTTTCTTTCTCTGTCCATTTTCCTATCAGCCATCCACTGTTATGAACAGAACTGAATCCACCTTCTTGCAAAACAACCACCTCATTGTATTTGGTTTACAATAACATAAGTTTATTTTAGGTCAGTTTAATGTATCACATTATGACCATGTGTTGTTTTATCTTAAAATGACTTAAATACTGTAGATTTAATGAAACTATATTTTCTAAATTGCCTAAGTGTCAGAAGTAGTACAATAATAATTACATCATGACAATATCTTTACAGAAAAAAAAAAAAATCTAATTTTGAACATGTTATTGCATTATCATATTCGAGTCATATTTTTCTTTTACCAAAATTAAACGTTTTTTTTTTTTTTGCAGGATTCATTTACAACCATAATTTTACTATACAAATTCCATGGCTAGTCTATTGAAAGTGTAGCAAAACCATAGTTAATTTTTTGTTACCATGGTTTAACTATAGTAACCATGGTTTTTGGTTTTAAAGGGGTCATAGGATGCCCATTTTCAACAAGTTGATATGATTCTTTAGGGTCTTAATGAAAAGTCTATAATATACTTTGGTTAAAAAAATCTCAATGGTAGTGTAAAACAACACCCTTTTTACCTTGCCAAAATCAGCTCTGCAAAAATCATCCCATTCTGGTCCAGGCTGCTTTAAATGCAAATGAGCTCTGATCGCCCCGCCCCACTCTTCTCTCTGTGAAATGACGAGCATGTTTACTTTAGTCGCATTTAGCCGCGTTTAGCCGCGTTTAGCCGGCACATTTTTAGGAAAGGCGATCGCAAAGACTCATAAAAAAAAAAATACTCAGTCATGCTGTAAAAGTGAAGCTGGATCACAGATGATTCGCGCAAACATAGACGGATATATGTAGATCGGGAGGCGCATTCCCTTCACAAACAAACGTAATCCACTACATCTTCAGCAGCTCAGATGTCGGGAGTAAATGACGACCAATATATTCATTATCACTCAATATTATTTTTACAGATTAACTAAAAACCACTGCATGGATTTTTATCATTATAGGGTAGATTTGTACATACACTGCCAACACACATTTGCTTGCCAAATTGCTACTGTAACTTTACAGTAGATAATAATGATGTCCTTTAGCACACATTATTTTGAGTGATGATAGTAATTAATTTAGTTTAGTTTAGCACTTAACTAAGTAAACTAAGACAAAACTACAGTACCCTATTTACAGACGAAACTAACCTGAACTTGAAGTCCTGAACAGGGGTGCGCATGGTTAGCCAACTATGGTCGCAAGTTCCGTCCTTACCAACATAGTTTAACGATTCGATGTTTCCAGAAACCATAGTTCAAACGAACATTCGCAAACAGCGTCACAAACTTATGTGGTTGGAACTACAGCTCTGGACCTGTGGTTATTAGTATAGTTCATTAGTAAGACATATGGGCTCAATAAATTATGCTCTTGTGCACAATAAGCAAGCTAACATGCAGTACAATCTATGTCTTTCACTTGATCTAAATATAAATGAATTTTAATTATGTATTTTTAAGCTTCCACTGTGCCGTTTCTGAATAATAGGCAAGCCGGTAAATGCCTATAGGAAACCCCGGTGTATGATGTAAGAGGGAACCCGAGATGAATCAAACAGAGCGAAATGACAGGGAACAAAAAATAGTAAATTAGTCATCAGGTGCCATGTTCAATATAGCTGCATTTTAGAGATCTCTAATCAGTTAAATGACATAAGTTAATACTCGGTGACGTCATTACCAACGGCCCTACATTGTTAAACTAATGTGGTTCAAACGATGGAGATGCAACCGTGTTCGGGAATAGTGATGGGAAGTTCGGATCATTTTACCGACTCGGTCCTTTGAGTCTCGTTCAGCAAAATGAACGAATCTTTTTTCGAGTCATTTCGTTCATTTCGTTCATTTTAGCAAAATATAATTAAAATGTTACGTTTTACCTCCCTAACACATCTACTGCTTACACAAACGTTGATCACACTACAAACAAAACAAAACTATAATGCTATAAGAAACAGAAAAGATTCATTCATTGTTTACCTGGGTCTTTAGTCTATGATTCGCTCACCTCGCCTCTTATCTGACAAGTTTTCGGGTTTGAGTTGTTCGTTCATCACGTGACAGCCCAATTAGCTAACCAACGCAGTCTGAGCCGGAAAGAGAATTGATTAGTTCATCTCTCGAGTCCTCGGGTTTGAGTCGTTCGTTCATCACGTGACAGCCCTGTAATGTTAACCTATGCAGCCTGAGCCGGAAAGAGAATTGATTAGTTCATCTTATGAGTCTTCGGGTTTGAGTCGTTCGTTCATCACGTGACAGCCCTGTAATGTTAACCTATGCAGCCTGAGCCGGAAGGAGAATTGATTAGTTCATCTTATGAGTCTTCGGGTTTGAGTCGTTCGTTCATCACGTGACAGCCCTGTAATGTTAACCTATGCAGCCTGAGCCGGAAAGAGAATTGATTAGTTCATCTTATGAGTCTTCGGGTTTGAGTCGTTCGTTCATCACGTGACAGCCCTGTAATGTTAACCTATGCAGCCTGAGCCGGAAAGAGAATTGATTAGTTCATCTTATGAGTCTTCGGGTTTGAGTCGTTCGTTCATCACGTGACAGCCCTGTAATGTTAACCTATGCAGCCTGAGCCGGAAGGAGAATTGATTAGTTCATCTTTTGAGTCTTCGGGTTTGAATCGTTCGTTCATCACGTGACAGCCCCATAAGGTGAACGAACGACTCTAAAACAGGTGAACTAATTCCAGTACAGAACCTAATAGGATGTTGCGCATGCGCGACTGAACGAATCACTCCCCGAGGCGACTCGTTCGTCCCGAGTCACATTAAAGATTCGTTCAAAATGAACGAATCGTTCAAGAACGACCCATCACTATTCGGGAAACAGTCGTGACTAGCTAGTTCGTTTCCACAACAATGCATGGTACTGTGGAGGTTAATCAGCGAGTTAACTCGTCGTTTGAACCACATTAGTTGTAGGGCCGTTGTTAATGACGTGACCGAGTAATAACTTATGCTATTTAGTTGATTAGAGGTCTCTTACATGCAGCTATATTGAACATGGCATCTGATGACTAATTTACTATTTTTTTGTTCCCTGTCATTTCGGTTTATTTGATGTTTGATTCATCGCGGGTTCCTTCTTACATCATACTACGGGGTTCCCTTAGGCATATATGCGCATGCGCATTATTCAAAAACTGCGTTTACAGAGGACGTGCAAAAATACATAGACTAAAATGCATTTATATTTAGATAGAATGGAAGATATAGATTGCACTGCATGCTAGCTTGCTAACTGTGCCCAAGAGCCTAATTTATTGAACCAATACGTATTACTAACAGGAAACTATGCTTCTAACCACAGGTCGAAAGCTGTAGTTCCAACCACGCAAGTTTGTGATGCTGTTTGCAAATGTTCGTTTGAACTATGGGTTTGGGGAAACACCGAATCGTTGAACTATGTTGGTAACGATGGAACTTGCGACCATAGTTGGCTAATGATGCTTTTGGGAAACGCACACCTGGGGTGCGTTTCCCGTACAACGATGTAACTCGCTGATTAACCTCTATAGTACGATGCACTGTTGTGGAAACGAACTAGCTAGTCACGACTGTTTCCCGAACAAGGTCGCATCTCCGTCGTTTGAACCACATTAGTTTAGCAATGGAGGGCCATTGTTAATGATGTCACCGAGTAATCATTTATGCTATTTAACTTTTTAGAGATCTCAAAAATGCAGCTATATTAAACATGGCACCTGGTGACTAATTTGCCATTTTTTGTTCCGTGTCACTTCGCTTTATTTGATGTTTGATTCATCGCGGGTTCCCTCTTACGTCATACTCCGGGGTTCCCGTAGGCATTTATGCGCATGCGCACTACGCAAAAACGTCGCTTGCTGAGGAAGCTTACAAATACTTAGATTAAAATGCATTTATATTTAGATCGAGTGAAAGACATAGATTGTACTGCATGTTAGCTTGCTTACTGTGTCCAAGAGCATAATTTATTGAGCCCATATCTTTTACTAACATGGAACTATGCTTCTAACCACAGGTCCAGAGCTGTAGTTCCAACCACGTAAGTTTGTGACGCTGTTTGCGAATGTTCGTTTGAACTATGGTTTTGGGAAACACCGAATCGTTAAACTATGTTGGTAACGACGGAACTTGCGACCGTAGTTGACTAAAGATGCTTTTCGGAAACGCACCCCAGGTCAGTAGTTTTGCCCTTCTGATCCACTAGATTCTCGAGTCTCTCGCATTGATTACTCTAGAAACCGTTTGGCTGAGACGCGGAGCGTGCGCGAGCCGAATCGCGTTGCCAGTACAGACTAACCGATTCATGATTTAGAGATTTGTTATCGAATGGTGATCCACAAAATGCAGATTGAAACTAAAGTAACGAGCCTGGTTTATGTAGATATTTATGTACAAAAGAGTAAAAGTAAAAAGTAGTCAGAAAAATAAATAGTGAAGTAAAGTACTGATACCAGAAAAAAATCTACTTAAGTACAGTAACGAAGTATTTGTACTTAGTTACTTCCCATCTCTGGTAATCTAAAGGACAAAGTAATTTTTTTTTTTTTTCCAATTTCCAGGGGTGCGTTTCCCAAAAGCATGGTTAGCCAACTATGGTCGCAAGTTCCGTCCTTACCAGTATAGTTCAACCATTCGGTGTTTCCCCAAAACCGTAGTTCAAACGAACATTCGCAAACAGCGTCACAAACTTACATGGTTGGAAGTACACCTTTCAAACTGTGGTTAGAAGCATCGTTCCTTGTTAGTAAGATATATGGGCTCAATATTATGGTCTTGGGCACAAGAAGCAACACGCAATGCAATCTGTATCTTCCATTCTATCTATATATAAATGCATTTTAATATATGTATTTTTGCACGTCCTCTATAAGCGCCGTTTTTGAATAGTAAGCATGTGCATAAATGCCCCGGAGTATGACGTAAGAGGGAACCCGCTATGAATCAAATAAAGCTATTGAGAATATTAACCGGAGCTTGGTTAATTCCTTTTAAATACTGCATTAATAATAAAATAAAATAAATACATTTCAAAATTCTACATACCATTTACCCTTCTAAATCCTTAATATCAAGATTCACTGATATTGATGATGTATGCTGTTTTTGTAATAGTAAGAAAGAGATGCTGACTCACTTATTTTTTTGACTGTAAAGTTGTAAACAAGTTTTGGATGGTCTTGGCAGAGTTTATATTTAATTTTATGAATATTAATTATTGCTTTACTTTAAAGGATGCTATCTTGTACTACGAAAACAAAAGCAATAAAGATCTAGAATTTATTGTCAACCTTTTTATTTTATTGGCAAAATTTCACATACATAAACAAAACTATCTTAATTCATCTCCCATGTTAAATTTGTTTTGTTCTGATTTGGAATTTTATATTTCTAAAGACTGTTAAAAATTAAAAAAGTCTGTTTAAAATACAATCTTCAATCCTCCTGGTACTTTGTAATATCCCTATTTGTTAAAATTGAATGTGTGCTATGCTTTTTTCCCCCCAGTTTTCCTCATTTTTTGTTTATAATTTATACTGTTATTATTTGAAAGTTCTTCTTGTTATTGTTTTGCATGTTCCTCTTTTCTGCAATTAAAAAAAAAAAAAACATGAAATAAAGTGAAATGATCAGTTATAATCAGTTATATAGCAGAAATTATTACTCCACCACAGTGTGTGACGTCATTAACAACGGCCTACATCAGGGGTGTCAAACTCCTCAGCCATGCAGAGTTTTGTTCCAACCTTGCTCCAACACACATACTATGCAGTTTTCAATTAAGCCTGAAGGAATTGATTAGTTGGATCAGGTGTGTTTAATTAGGGTTGCATCTAAGCTCTGCAGGTCTGCGGCCCTCCAGGACTGGACTGTGACACCCCTGGCCTACATTGTTCGGGAAACAGTCGTGACTATCAAGGGTGCTTCTCAGTATCCCTTCTCGTCTCCTCGCTCCTCCGTCCTTCATCCTATGACCCGGAAACCGATCGAGCTCAGCCATGTTGTAGGCAATCTCAATTCTCTAATTGCGAGGCGAGGATCGAGGAGTGAGGAGGCTTCCTGAGGAGTCATGAGCGAGGATACACAGGTGTATCTTTTGCGGAAGTGTTTTATCGACTAAGTTAAACGTGACGCATGTATAAATTCTCCTCTCCCTTCACATCTGTCGTAATAATTTACATTTATATTTTACTTTTGCACTTTAAATAATGTCATATATTTAAACAAGGCATCTTGCTTTATTTATATTTATTATGATTGCCTTAAATAACGAACTTTAACAACATATGGGCAGATCCCTTTAGCGCAGCTGATGACGCTTTGAAGTGACGCTTGAGTGGTCAAGAATATTCCATTGTTCATCCTTTGATTTCTCCGTCCTCGCGTCTTTTCCTTGCATCCTTCCCTTGCATCCTGAAGGGGTGGAGCTAGGATGCGAGGAAAGAAAGCAAGGAAAGGAAACGAGGATGCACAAATAAGAAATGAGAAGCACCCCTAGTTCGCGTACTATGGAGGTTAATCAGCGAGTTACGTCGTTGTACGGGAAACGTTGGCCTACAAAATGTGTCATCACTCCAGCACTCTTTTTTTGGGTTTATTATGTATGAAGCATAATGGAAGGTCATTACTGGGAGTGACACTGCTACTGTACATGCTAAATACACTGCTGTGCATCATTTCTAACAACAGCTGTTTTTTGTTTTGTTTTTTTTTATAATACTGTGCGGCCTCTCGTACCTGATTGCTTAAATACACTCACTGATGATCATTTGATGTGTTGCAGTCTGTGACTTTATTGCTTCAAAGACTATTTTGGAGCAGAGCAGAAGTGAGTCAGCAGCCTTTTGTGTGGCTGAATAGCTGCTGGCATGCACGTCATTTTCAGAACAACATTTGGCATATAGAAACTAACAGCTTTTACTACCAATTGTCTGGACTTTTTGCTGTAATGCATTTTATGGCCCCTATAAAATATTCATCCTTCCTAACTTATTAGTTACTGAAAAAACAAATCAGCAAATGAGAAACATTGGTTTGAAAACCATCAGTAATCCAATAAGATGCACATGTGGAGAAACCGCAGAGACCCAGTGCTTTATCAGAGAGAATTATGGGTGCTGTGAGCGCCGAGCTGACTTACAGAATGAATTGAAGCACAAAGAAAGTGATTTGACGAGAGTGAGCAAGTGAACGAAAAGATTTTCTCTGTTTCTGCCTATTTATCTGAGTGTGCTGGCGTGTCTGAGGAATGAGGCAGAGGGATATCCTGCACTCTTTACATTTGCCTTTGCAGGAGACATGGCGGATAGCTTTTCCTCTGTTATTGCACACAATGTAATTTGAAACAATTACCAAAACACCGGCTCACTTGTTACTACACACAGTTCTCCCCATATATACAAAGTGCAGATTCAATAGCTTAACATGTTTTACAATCGCACCCGGTGGAGTAGCGTTTAGTGTGAAAAAGTATAGTGTTTCACTGTAACCCGCATAGTATGGGATAATCTTTCACATTTTGCCTGGGGTTTGTTTTGCTATTTCTGCAGAAACTTGTGCAGGCCATGTGAATTACTATGGATAGAGCAGACAAAAATACTAAACAGGCTGTATCTGATAGAAATGAATGAACAGGACTTAATAAGGGGAATCATTTGTTACCTCTGATAATAAATAATTTTTTTCTTGTTGTCATTCATCTAGATGCATTGCAGAAAGCAAACAACATAAATACACCAGGAAAATACACCTGAACACAGGTCTGAATTTGTGGAGTAGATTATGCATATTGGTTGCAGTACCTTATCACTGCTTCGACAACAAGTCATATATGTACAGTATCTGACAAAAGTGAGTACACCCCTCACATTTCAGCAATCATTTTAGTATATCTTCTCAAGGGATAATACTATAGAAATGAAACTTGGATATATTTTAGAGTAGTCAATGTGCAGCTTGTATAGCAGCATATATTTACTGTCCACTAAAATGACTCAACATACAGTCATTATTGTCAAAACAGCTGGCAACAAAAGTGAGTACACTACAAGTGAACTTGTCAAAACTTTGTCCAAAGTGTCAATATTTTGTGTCAAACCATTGTTATCTAGCACTGCCTTAATCATTCTGCGCATGGAATTCGCCAGAGCTGCACAGGTTGTTGCTGGGATCCTCTTCAAATCCTCTATAATGACATCATGGAGCTGCTGGATGTTAGACACATGGTGCTTCTCCACCTCCCGCTTGAGAATGCCCCATAGGTGCTCAATAGGGTTCGGGTCAGATCACCTTCATCTGCACCTTCCTCAGCAAGGCAATTGTCATCTTAGTGGTGTGTTTGGGGTCATTATCATGTTGGAAAATTGCCATTCGGCCTAGTTTCTGAAGGGAAGGCATCATGTTCTGCTTCAGAAATGTACAGTACATAATGGAATCCATGTTTCCCTCAATGAACTGCAGCTCCCCAGTACCAGCAGCACTCATGCAGCCCCAGACCATGATGCTACCACCACCATGCTTGACTGTAGGAGAGACACAATTTTCTTGGTACTCCTCACCAAGGCATCACCACACATGCTGGACACCATCTGAACCAAACACATTTATCTTAGTCTCATTAAACCATAGGACATGGTTCCAGTAATTCATGCTCTTGGACGTGTTGTCTTCAGCAAAATGTTTGCGGGCTTTCTTGTAAGCCAGCTTCAGAAGAGGCTTCTTTCTTGGATGACGCGAATGCAAACCGACTTGTTGCAGTGTGCAGCATATGATCTGAGCACTGACAAGCTTACCTTCTACTTCTGCAACCTCTAAAGCAATGCATCTGCATCAACACTCATGCATCTGTTTTTTGAAGCCAGGTTCTGCACCTGATGCACAGAACTAGTACTCAACTTCGTTGATCGACCCTTGCGAGGTCTATTCCGAATGGAACCCGTCTTGGAAAACCTCTGTATGACCCTGGCCATAGTACTGTAACTCAGTTTCAGGTTGTTACTAAACCTCTTATAGCCTAGGCCATCTTTGCGGAGAGCAGCAATTGTAATTCTCAAATCTTCAGAGAGTTCTTTGCCATGAGGTGCCTTGTTGAACATCCAGTGGTCAGTATGAGAGAATTGTACTCAAAGCACCAAATTTTAACTGCCCTAATACATGATACACAACTTTGTATGGTCTTGTCAAGCAGACAAAAACATGAACATGATAAATAGGACATGTGGCTTTGCATAGTTAAATGACATAATGTTGTTATCACTTAGGGTGTAGTCGCTTTTGTGGCCAGCCATTTTGACAATAATGGCTGTATTTTGAGTTATTTTAGTGGACAGTACATATGCACTGCTACACAAGCTGCACATTGACTACTCTAAATATATCCAAGTTTCATTTCTATAGTATTGTTCCTTAAGAAGATATACTAACAGCGTTGCTGAAATGTGAGGGGTGTACTTACTTTTGTGAGATACTGTATGTATGTATATATGAAGAGTTCATTTGCAAAAACTCTGTTTTAAATAATAATAAATAAATAAATACAGCAAACTAACACAATAGAACACAATAAAAACATGATGTTTTTCTTGATGGCTCAGGTGCATTAGTACTACAGATCTGTACTTGTAATATTCTCCATTGTATGTTGAAACCGTACATTATTGTAGTGTGACCAGATTTCATTTTTACCGACACAGACGTCAGTAAGAAATATATTCTCACTACCAATTAAAAGTTTGAAATAATTGTAATATGCTTTATATATATATAAAGCATATATATGCTACGCATATATATATATATATATATATATATATGACATCTTACGCTTTAGAATGTAGGGAAGTAAAAGTAAAAGTTACTTAAAATAAAACTAACATTACTAATAATATATATATATATATATATATATATATATATATATATATATAAATATAATTTATTTTCCCCTGAAGGATCATTTCTGAGACTCAGTCAATTTAAAATGACTGTTTCATATTTTAATATATTTTTTAAATGTAATTTATATTAGTGATGGTGAAGCTGAATTTCAGCAGCATTAGGCTACTTCAGTCTTCGGTGTCAAATGATCTTTCAGAAATTATTCAGAAATGTTGATCTGGTGCTCAGAAAACATTTTTTCCTATTATCAGTGTGGATGACATTTTTTTGCTGCTGCCATGAAATACTACCATTAAAAAGTTTGGGGAAAAAGACTGAAAGAAAGAAATTAATTAATATTAAGATACATTATATAATAATAATAATAATACACGTTTGCTTAGCAAGGATGCACTAAAATAATCAAGTACAAAATAATCAAGTTCAAGTACATGTACTTTACTGGAGTAACGTTAGTTTTATTTTAAGTAACTTTTACTTTTACTTCCCTACATTCTAAAGGGTAAGATTTTACGTTTTTACTCCACTACATTTCATAAAACATTTTGTTACTTATTATTTTTAAACAGTAGTGGACATCGTTACTGTACTTAAGTAAATTTTTCAAGTAGCTGTATTTTACTGGAGTAGTTTTATTTAAAGTAACTTTTACCTCGCTCCAAAGCGAGATCGTACTTTTTTTTACTTCAGTACATTTCATAATAAAACATATGGTTACTCCTTATAATATATCACGTGCCCCGAGACTCGTGCCCTGATTCTTTTCAATGAACCTGTTAAATCGGTTCACAAATCGCACCATAGGAGTCATTCACAAATTTGAACGATTTGATTGCAGCTGTTTTCGAGTCGACAACTCACTGATTCAAATGCTCCGTTTAGAACGAGTCTCCAGTGAACTGAATTCAGTGAACTGAATTGGTAGGTTTAGGGTTAGGTGCGGGGGAGGGGTTATTAGCAATCCGATTTCAACGAGAGGGGGTAATAATTTGGCAGGGGTCGAAAATCGGCACAACACCGGGAAGTATGAGCGCGCCTGCTCTGAGCCTGACTGATGCTGCAGAAAGTAAGTTACTAATGTCGAGTTTTAGGATTAATTATTGTAAGTGAAAATCATATTTCAAAACTGTCAGTTGTTTGTGAACTAAATCTGCTGTAAAGGGCGATCTATTTAAGACCACTGAAATGCCTGAATGCAGACACATCAACATCAGTGTCTCTATGTTTTAGCTCAAAACATTAAAATAACAGATTGAATAAAATAACTCATGAACGTAAATACTCCCCGTTGCTGTAAAGTTAGCAGTTTTAATAAAATGCTACGCATTTAATCTTATGTGACGTCTGTTTTTATATTGTTTTGATCAACTAGCCAAGTAGACAGATATGAATGTTTATTCATAACCATACTGAAAATAAGTAAATGTTCTTAGCTGAGGCTAACTGTATAGCTAACTAGCTTGCTGGTGCTAAGTTGAGGTAAATTTTAGATATAAAGTCTAAGATATATAGACTTAAATATACTATTTTTATTCAGCCACCTAGATAGATTAGATTTGAGGGAAAAAGAAAGAATGTGATGTTCAGAACATGGTAATTACAGTAATTATCAAAGTGGGAAGCGATCCCCTCTGGGGGTATTTGGCCAGGGGTGTTTTTACACCAGAGACCAGGGGTCCGTTCTTCGTACCTCGCTAACTAAGTTAGCTGGATTTGATTGTTGACGATTTCGCGTGATCTTGGATCGTTCGGTTCTTCGAAGCTCATCCGGGACTTGCTGTCATAGCAACAGGTCCTTAAGCTTGAACCTGCTCAAGAGCAGGCTTATTTCATGTAAACAGGATTAGATTGCATCTAAGCAAATTGCATTTAAGCAGAATTGATACTTAAAATCTGTCCCAACCACTACTACTTTATTACAAGAGTACTATTGACCCAGGGACAATAATTTAAAATAATAATAATTTAAAAAAATGTATTTGAAAATAATATAATAATGTTGTGTAATCTATAATAGACAGCCAGGTTTACTCATTAAAAAAATAATAAAAAATAATTACTTTATAAATGTATTGGAATCTTACACACGTTATACAGATAATGTAGAGGCGTGCATTAATTTGAGTGATGACAGCTATTATGGGAGTGGCTTTATGGAGCACATGAGATACAGATAACGTAAGATCTTGACCCTTAAGAAATTTTAATTAATGCTGTCACATAGCAAATTTGTTTCAAATATAAAATTAAATGAATTGCTAAATATTACATTGAAATAATAAAAAAAAAGAAGTAAAGTCTGTACAAATATTAGAAATCGTGAATATAAATAAATGGGAATAATGTAAAAAAAAATAAAAAAAAATAACATAAAAACAGTGCACATTTCATTGATCTATTATAACATGATGTAGTTTTGTTCGCTTGGCTGTTTCCTTATAAAAGTCCAGAAATGTTTTTCGTCAGGTGTGTTTTTTATTCATATGATGTCATTACGTTGCTGTCTTGCCGCCAGCCAATCACTGCATTGCTGATCATGGTTTTGAGTATCGATACATAGCCCCTTTTAAACCAACAGATAACTCAATCCAGCCATACTAATCATCAACAACAGGTGCGTTCGAAGAACTGAATTAGCCAGGTCATGATTAGCGCGATTATGTCATCTTGGATGTGTCATTTGATCTCGGATGTAATAAGCGACGTACAAAGAACGGGCCCAAGGTTTGAAAAGAAAAAAAAAAAAACAATCATTATGAAAATATAATTATATTTTCCTTAAAATGTTCTTCTTAACTTTAGGCCTTATTCTCATATCATATATAACTGTGACATTCTGCAAAACAAGCTTTAAAACACTTAGCAGTGTAAGCTATATATAAAAATATATCTTGTCTCCATATAGTAGTTATTTTGGGAAATCCCAGGTATTTTGAGCAGTAGGATTATAAAAAAAAAAAAAAAAAAAAAAAAAAAAAAAAAAAAAAATATATATATATATATGTTAATATAAAATTAACTTAAGTAGCCTATATAAAATTGCTAAACAAATCTATCTGTCAGTTTATTTTACTTAAGTACTTAAAAAAAAATAGTATTTTTGTACTTTCACTTGAGTAAAATTGAAAAAGGAGTACTTTACTGGAGTAATATTTTATTATACGTATCTGTATTTTTACTCAAGTTCTTGATTTGTGTACTTTGTCCACCACTGCTGTCTAGCTAATTAGCTATCTGATGCTAACTTGAGGTAATTTTTAAATATAAAGTTCAAATAACACCTAGATAGATTGCATTTGATAGAAAAACAAAGGATGTGATGTTCACAACATAGTAACTACAGTATAATGATCAGTGGGAAGTGATGCCCTTTGGGGGCATTTTACCCCAAATGGCTGACCCACAGGATATTTGTGTTTGCATTCAGGGGAGCATCAAATGTTTATACTTAAAACATGCTTTTGCACATTTATAATAGAACTTTGTGAGATTGCGATGAACTATGGAGAGTGGATGCTTTTATTGATTATTAAGGGAGTTTGTAGGGAGTTTGTAATGTGATATTGGTTTAATACAATTCAATAAACAAGAAAAATTAAGTGATTGTGTCTGACTATAACACAGTCACTTGCCTAATTCCTGAATGAATCAGCCGTTCGAATAAATCAAATGAATGAATGACTCAGTGCTAAAATCAGTGACCTGCCACCACTTACTGGCAGTTTTAGTTTTTTTTATTTTTAAAGTATCATTTAGTCATTTAAATTATTGAATATTTCTATATTAAAATTGTTATATCTAAAACATTAATCTCAACATAAATTTATGAATTTAAATGCACCCATTTCACCTCTGAGCCTCATTAAACGTCTGAAAATACACCAGCAATCCACGTTTGTCTTCTTCTGTGCCACATAGTAGCCTACAAATTAACGTTAATACTGATTTCATATGATTGGTAACTTATTCTTACTTGTTCTTATTCTGTTGTTTTAACTAGAAATTTTAAAAAGCTTATAAATATTTGAATTTGACATAAAAGCTCACATACTTGTATTAAAATTAGAAAAATGCCATTACAAAGGTTAAAAAAATGCCCCTGTAAATCACTTTTAAGGAGTCAAATATCAACTCGTAATGGGAAGGCTTTTTTTTTTTTTTTTTCAGAATTTAGAAGGTACTCCTTAATTTGTGGTTCAGGACTTCAATCCCCCCCTAGGTGTCTATGGTGGTTACACCCTTGGTGGGGTGGAGAGTTGGGAACAGGATTGGCAAAGGACCACGACTTGGGACTCGAACTCGGGTCGCCAGAGGTGCCGTTATATGTCAGTGCTCTAACCACAAGGCTATCAGCACCGACAGCTGGGGGTGTTTTACCCCATATTTGTCTTAAATAAGATGTAAACCCTAAAAACTGGCCTTGTTGTCATATTATATGTAACTGTACAAACTGCAAAACACTTTTTTCTTACTGCTGAATATTAGATCACTTATGGTAAAATCGTTTTCTCTCAAGTACATGCAGTGTAAGCTTCACAGTGAATAGCCTAATTCTTCATCACTCTTGGCAACGTAGTACATAGCAACAACAAAAATATATCTTGACTCCATATAGTGGTCATTTTGAGAAAAACCCAGGTATTTTGAAGAGAAGGATTATAGAAAATTGATAATATAAAATTAAATTATATAAGTAGCCTATATAAAATGACAAAACAAACATTAAAGCAGTACTTAATAAAACCTTAATAATAATTGAACACAAATAATATTTGATAATAAGCAAATAGTTTCTAAAGCATTACATGACACTGAAGTAATAGCTGCTAAAAATTTAGCTTTGCCAACTATCGTTTGTGATGGTTCCTTTAACTGTATGAAACTCTTTCTCACTGTTCATGCATCAGTCTAGTAGTTTTCGGTGTGTAATGACTGAAATGATACAATTTAAAACAGACATGCTTGTACATACTTTATAAACACAGGTAGTAATGACACTAATATCCTGTAATTCTGTATGTGCAGGTAAAGGTCAAAGGTCACCACACAAGGAGCAGTAAAACCTACCCTCTGCAGCAATAGATGTGAGTATGCTTTCAATACGGGGTCAGAGCCTTTAGCTTACAGTTTTCTATTAAGTCAAAGGCAGACTTACCATTCACATTTAACATTTGCTGCAGTGGCCTGTGAGAGGTCAGCTGGGAATTGAGTGAAGGAAACGGCATAACAGAAAGCCGAGGAATTCTCAAGTAGCTGAACAAAAAACCTATTTAAAATCCCAAAGAGTTCCCATGATCCTGACCTGGCCCCTCATTCAGCTGGGCTAGACTGCCACTTGGTTTTACACACAAAACACTACATATTGACATATTTATTATACCTTGCCTTGTTCAGCTTTATTGTATAGCTTTAATCTAAAGTAAAGGTGCAAACTAGCATACCACTCTTACTCTTTCGACAGTATATAGCATGTACTGTATACAGCATGCAAATTTCCTGCATGTAATACCTAGATGTACACTGTCCAGAGAAACTGTATCCCTCAATGCAGTTTGCTCAGCTTGACCTTCCATGTGACAAGTGAACCAGATATAATTATAAATGCTATGTTTTAAACATCAATTTTTAAAACTAATGTCTTGATAAGCATTTTTTTTTTTTTTTTTTTTTTTTTTTTTTTTTCATAAAAAAGACTGGACGCCACTCAGAAACTGGACAGGCAACTGGACGAATGCACAAATTCATGTCACAACAATGTACTGTTTGAATTGTACTGTTTACATACTGTTTATATAAAGAAAGCTAGCTGTTCTGGGATAAGCTAGGTATTCTGAATAAATTATTTCTTACCAAATATGTTTTAATTTTTACCCTTAGTTTTTTTAGTGGCATTTTTTAAACGACAAAGAAAGTTTTGTAATTTTTCAAGGTTCTGTTTTTCCCTCTTAATCAGTTAGCATCAAAGGGGCACACATGCATAAATAATTGGCTAATTCACTTAAAGGGGCCAGCGTAGATTAATTAAGTCTGAATTCTAATTATGTTTTCTTGTTTTCACCAACTGACATGGTTGTTGTTCAACATAAAGCTATTAGTTTAATAACAATTAGTATTTTGTGAAAACGCATGCGCTAAAAATACATGAAGATAGAGCTGCAGTGATGGTTGTACAAAGCAAGCTAGTGCTTTCATCAGTCTTTTTCTTTGAATAAATATTCAGACAAAATTTAAAAGATCCAGATCTCGTGCAGTGTTTGTGAAACAGTCCCACATATGTATGCATTGGTAGATGCAGGCCTGTGCCTTGTCTGTGTAAAATTATAAAGCTGATTCCAGTGCTGAAATTCCAATTCTGAATTCTCTTTGGATAAAGCAGCTTTAAAGCTTGTAAAATCACTATAAAGATTATTGTAAGTTGCTACATTGCTTTGCAACCATAAACAGCCTTTGTTTAGCCTAATGAAAAATAGTACTTGAGAGAATAATGGCTATTTCCAGTGATTAATATTAAAGTATATTAAACATCTGTGACTTTTTAGGGTATTGCTGTCACCACCATTTAACAAAAACAACAACCCATTTGAGGCTGTGCGATACAATGAGTTTACCATGTTTAATTGAGCTTTGCTTTGCATTATGCCTAAGAACACCATTTACACTGTACTGATGTTAAAGGAGAAGTCCACTTCCAAAACAAAGATTCACATATAATGTACGGTGAGTACATTATGTGTACCTCTGTAATGTAATGTACACTTGTCATCAAGATGTTCATGTCTTTCTTTCTTCAGGCGTAAAGAAATTTTGCGACTTCAAACGATCTCAAATGCGGTTGTAAACGAACCCAGCCGAGGAAGAAGGGTCTTATCTAGTAAAAAATACAATTTAAATACTTTTTAATCTCAAATGCTCATCTTGTCTCGCTCTGCCTGAACTCTGTGTATTCTGGTTCAAGACAGTTAGGGTATGTCGAAAAACTCCAATCGTATTTTCTCCCTCAAAAATCATTTCAAAATCATCCTACATCACTGCAGAAGTACCGACACAGTCTATGCAAAGTGAACATGCAAAGAAGATCAAACACCCTTAAAACAGTCCAGGCAAAGTAAGACAAGATGAGCTTTGACATAAAAAGTATATAAATTGTAGTACTTATGCAGTTTATAGTTACTAAAATAACCGATTCGCAAGGTAAGACCCTTCTTTCTCGGCTGGGAACGTTTGCAGCCGCATTTGGGATTGTTTGAAGCTGCATTTAAACTGCATTTTGGAAGTTTGGAAGTTCATACCTGACCATTATATGGAGAAAAATGCTGAAATGTTTTCCTCAAAAAACATAATTTCTTTACGACTGAAGAAAGAAAGACATAAATATCTTGGATGACAAGGGGGTGAGATTATATGCAAATCTTTGTTTTGGAAGTGGACTTCTTTAAAATTACTGTAAAAGCCTCTCTTGGTTTATTGCTTTATTATTCACTATTACAGATTCAGTTGATCTCATATTGAAAATTTGAGAAGTAACAGTCCAGATGTTTCCCAGAATTTAGAAAATCACACATTTAACCTCAAGGTTATTATGGACACATAATTCTTTATTCTGTTTTCAGCCGACAGAAATAAAAAAAATACTTTGTACAGAACTGGCTCAACAGTTTATGAAAAGAGAAGTTACTTTGAGAAGGCAGGACCTGTTAGTGTCTATTTATTTATTTATTTATTTATTTATTTATTTATTTATAATGAAATAATTAATACTGATATCCATTTTTAGAATGTAGGTTCAGTGTAGTCTTTGGATTCTGGGTTATGTTCACATGTATGTGTGTGTGTGTGTGTGTGTGTGTCTGTGTGTGTGTTTAAGCTTAAGGTTAAAGCTGTAACATAGAGGACAGAGGCTGTCAGCACATCAACAGGGTGAGAGAGAGAGAGAGAGAGAGAGAGAGAGAGAGAGAGAGAGAGAGAGAGAAAGAGAGAGAGAGATTGTCGTAGGTCTTGTTTACTGCAGCCAGCAGAAGAAAACAGTCAGACGTAAATGAGGGTTGACGGTTTCATGAAGCACAATTGGTTGAAGGCAGATTCAATGTGACTGCTCTGAACTGGGCAATGATCCGTACAGTATGCAAAATTCACTCTGGAACTGGTCTATGCCCACCAGCCTTACGCCCAGCCGTTGCACTCTGAACGGATCCCAGGCTGAAGATGGCATCCGTGTTCCCAATTCTTTTCGACAACAATCACATTCTTTTATAAAGCTCATACATTTCTCTTGTCATCCATTAGAGAAGATTTCTTGCTCTTCTCTGTCCATGGTGCAGCACATAGTGGCATCTTATTAGTGTTCATTGAGAGAAAGGGCTGCATTTTCATTTCTAACAGCAGATGAGATGCCTCCGGATGTCAGCGGAACCATTTTATTTTTTTTTCATACTTATTTTGTAGTGTGTTTGAGGCAGATATCAGTAGGATTACTTGGCACCTTACACTAGTCCCGTCACTGAATTACTAATGCACTGGCCATGCATATTTGTTGCCATGCATATAAGTGTTTATGATGTTAAAAGCAAGTAACAGTTGCTCAGTCTTTGATAAAAGAGTTTGGCACAGGGCCCTGCTGATGAATAACGATCATTACCTTATAAGATTGATTAATTAATTTTGACAGATTATAGCTGACCCCAGAGCATGTTTCTGTGTTTACATCCCAAAAGAGAGATGAGAACACTAGAATTAGTGATAGTGAAATGAAAGCATGAAATGGTACTTCCAAATGAGTTTCTTAGAAAGAATGACCAACAGTACAATGCATAATGATATATTTTTTTTATATGTCTTTTTTATAACATTTAAAGTAAATGGGAGTATTTATTTATCTTAGTCTGAAAATTTGATTGTGATTTCAAGTGATAATTTCAGATGAATCTTAAAATATCATTCAATCAAGCAGGCCAAAAATATTTCATTTAATGTTTGGCTGTCAATTTAACCCATTGATTTAGTAGTACTAATAATAATAAAATAATAATAAAATGTGTCGCTTAGCATAGCAGTGAACACAGATGGAAGTCTGTTTACAAATAGACCTACTATTAATGTTAATAAATACTATTAACAAATTAATTACTTATTAAATTGCAGGTGAGTGAAAGAACACATCCATTGTGAATGACCCTAGATCTACTTCAGAGAGACTAAATGGATTGCTGTATTTGATGCCATTAACTGTATATCAAAACAAACTGCTTTTAGCATAAAGTTACTTATTTGTGTTTGTCTCAGGTGGATAAAGTAGTTTTTGCAACAAACAGTACATATTAATACAAGATATTATATTCTTTACTGGTCAAGTTGTAACACTAAATGTGGTTTATAACACATGCAAATTCACTGATGTTCATGTGTACATGTGCAGAAATTCATCAGGGAAAAATAGAGAAAAATGACAATGCTGCTGTGACAACTTCAGAAAGTAATTAAAGAGATTTGTTACTGGGAGATAATTGAAATCCACCCGTGTAAGAGAGCGCTGGACAGATAATATGAAATGTTGAATTGGTGAGGATAATTATGTGTCATTCTGCTTTTGGCAAAATCATTATTTGCTTATTTCTCAAGTGGTGGCCCAATTATCACTTGTAAATTTCCATGCGGGACATGCACCAAAACGTAAAAAAAAGTATAAGCTATTCTAGAATGACTATACATTAAAAATGCTGAAAAAAAAGGATACTTAATTGACACATTTAAAATTTCTGGTCAGTTTTACCATCTTACTGTTGGAGAAATTGATTTGAAGACAGTGGGGGAAAAAGCAAATGGTTTTTAAATAAGTTACAATTAGATTAGCATTAATCTCAGCGGTGCAAATGAATGTGTGGCTTTAGGGCTTGTTGGATGTTAAAGCAGATTTCTAAACTCTGCTCCAGATTGGAGTGTGTCCTGCTCAACTTTAATTGCTCTGTCATGTAAGATGAAAAACATTTCCCACTTTAACTGCTGTCTTTAAGATGATGTTTTATGTTTTGCGCATCTGTATGCTCTGTTCATATGTATTGCAGTGTTTATCACTGTAATCTGTTCTGTTCAGGACTCATTTACATATGCAAGAATTAAGTACTGCAATCTCAGTTCTCAGCTTTGAGTGCCATCAAAAAAAAAAAAAAAAAATCTCAACTGAAAGATTTTTAATTATAACATTAATTGTCTTAACACATGTGGATCCATATTGTATCTTTTTAAATTGTATTTACATTTCTTCATTTATAATTTATAATTTTATTCATAAACATAAAATACCCACAGGGTTAAAATCTTCCTTCATAGAAAAAACAAAAAAACAATAACAAAAAAACAAAACAAACAAACAAACAAACAAACAAAAAACAACTGAATTAGGTGTTTGACCCAACAAACCACTGCAGGAGAGAAGCAGCTCTGGTATAATTTTGACAACTAACCCCGATCTCCCCTATATAACTAAGAAACATGATACTCTGAAAGTAAGTTAGCAGATGTCAGATTTTTGTTGTGTGCTTTATTCACCTTACATTAATTTTGTACTTATATAAAAAATTATATATGCCCTATTATAGCTTATGTGCAGTATATAAGGAAACCTTGTATAGTCCTAAAATAATTAGGTGTATTTTTAAGTGATTTTGGGTCACAACTTTCATTTTAAATTTTCAACCTTGTTTAATATTCTTTCACAACATGTTAAAGTTTTAGTGCGTGGTAACCAGTTTGAGAACCCTGGATTATGTTTTTAATTTTGTGCGAGGTCTCTCGTCCTATTTTCTTTCTCGTATGTTTGAGCCTTCATGCTGTTTGCAATGTGTTTATAATGATTTGCATATTCATATGCACGGCAAACCTCCAACATTTTCACGTAGTGCTCATGAAAATGCATTTTTTTTTTTTTTGGAGGAGAAAACGTTGTTTCTCTCGGGTTGGAGGTTGGGGTGGGATTTGGGAAGGTGGGGGTTGGACATTGTAAGTATTTTAATGTGACCTTCATCAGGCATTCATGTCAACTTATCTATTTATGATTCCGGTTTCTTCCACTCTGTTGTTCAATTAGCGCTTGACCCCTTTAGCAGCGTTGTAAATTAAATGACATTTCCGTGTCGTCCCATATTTAAAATACTGCGTTAGTTGCGGATCAGAAATGATGATCTTCATTCTGCAGCTAATTTATTCATTTAACAATTTCCCTCCAGAAGTTGCAGCAGAAGGCTGTGGAGCAACCTGAGCAGAAGAAATCCAAGTCGGCTGAATTTCTGATGGGTGAGTCCCGCGTGATGAGTTATTGCTCATAATTTGTGTAAGGATTAATTAACTAATTACAGACAAATGGCTCTGGGCTAAATTTTGCTCTTGCTTGTCAGGGCGCAATTTGTAATTATTTTAATCATTTCTTCTTCTTCGTCTCCTTCATCTTCTTCGTCTTCTCTCCTTCCCTCTTTTTCACACACCCTTCCTCTTCGTGCTTTGAGTTTAATTTTAACCTCGTTGAGTTTCTGTGTCATTTTAGGAAGGAGGAATTTTCAGTTGGTGTTAAATATGCTTTGGAATAATGTGCCACTCTGACCTTCTCTGTTTTATTTTCATATGTGCTTTGTCTTTCTGTCCTCAACAGAAAGAGTCTCGATGGAGGGTGCTGTGAATCCTGCGTTCCAGGAGGACTCGGAGGAAGAGAGCGAGATGAGAAGTGGCACGCACCATAGCACGCTTGCAGCTCAGCAGCAGCGCGTTGGGCTGCAGGCCGCAGCTATGGCACGAGGTAAAGCTTCACGCTGTCCCTCCCTCTGTAACACAGGCCCGGCCTCACATTCCAGTGCAGCCTGTCCCAACAGGTATCCCCGTGTAGCATAGGTGCATCTGCAGATGTTGCAGGACAGAATTTTACAAAAATGTGTGCGTGCTGGATCTGCATGAGATTATATCCTGTTGTGATAAACACGCTCCTCATCATCTAGAAGAAACCAGTTTAGACTTACGCCTGGAACATACTCCCTCTTGTCATAGCAGGTTATGATTCAGATGTGTAGTTTGTAAGCATATAAGTACTTTCTCGTATCCTTGTTTTTTGTGCAACGTCAACTAAAAGTAAAAGTAGACTTCCTAAAAACACTGCGGCTCTGTGGCACTTTTAAAACATTAGTCTTGTACAAGCAAATCATAATGTGTGGGCTTTTGACTCAGTCAATTGCATTTTTCATTTTTCATGAACAGTGACAGAAAACTCTTTTCAGAAAGAGCACTTTTTTTCCAGCTTGGATGTAGAAATATCATTATGGATGAAACATTAAAATTCATGTTTATGTAAAACTATAAAATTATGTGTATTCATATAATGGATATTTGGAGATATTTGGGTGTAGGTGTTACAATACTGTAACTCTACAATTTATTAATAATAATTGTTTAAAAAGAAAATAGGTATTTGTAAGATTTCTCTCTTTTAATTTTTATTTTTATTTTTTAACAAATAACTGAGACTTAATTTCAAATATATACATAGAATAACTAAGACCACAAAATATGCAACAAAGCAAGTAAAAAAAAAAAGAATAAATAACAAAAAACAGAACAAAAGAAAGTTTGAGTGGAGTTTAAATTTCAGATGGTTGCTGTCTTTGTGTGTGTTGTGAAAGCTTACAGAGCACTGGAACGAACATAGAGTGTGTTTTAGCTGGCAGGCATATTCCCGCATGTAAATAATTCAAATGATTATCAAATTCAAGCTGAGATCAAACCTTAGCTTTTGCCTATGCATAATTTCAAAAATAAAACCGCTGTGTTCAATTCCTTTGATAAATACTACATCAACTTTCATTTCACACTGCAGAAAAAAAAAGGACAGATCATTTTGTCCTAAGAGAAGCTGTCTTTTGGGTGTTTTTGTAAATTCTGTCAGTATGTAGTTAAGAATGTATTTACTTACATGTACGAAAATGGCATGATTTCCCCAACCTAAATCTATAAGCAGCCTCCCTGACAAATTAGTGTTATTCTAGCAAAGTCAGACTGCATTGCAGAGCTGCATTATTGATAGTGTTCATGGAGAACAGAGGAGAGTTTGATTAAGGATGAGAAACACTGGAAGATGGCCAGGCAGTGTAGTTAAATCAAAGATATAATTCAAAGACATCATTTCAAAGACCGCCAACGTTATGCAAATGCAAATGTACAGCCCCTTCCAACAAAAACAGATATGGAAGCCAAAGTGTGTTTACCATGGAAAAGAGCTTCACTTCAGGACTCAAGTCACTTCAATTTATTTGATGGGTGATTGTCAGTCAAAAGGGGCGTTCACACTGACAACAATTAAATCGCTTGAGGTCGAACTGTATCAAGCGGGGGATCGCTGTGTGCACTCCCATTGGTAGTTGCAGCCTCGCATTGCTGCTCATTTGCATGAAGTCAACTCAACTTTGTTGCATTGCCAAAGGTCGCTTTTGCTTATGACGGCACAAAAAGAGACAGTTTAAGTAGGAGGATATACTTTTAGATAAATGGATAGAAGAAACTGAGGTTCTCACTATGGCTGTTATAGGAATAAAAGTCCCAGTTTAGAGCTTAAGGACCTAGTCGCCTTTTGGTAGTAGCATTGCACAGAATGTTACTAGCTATTTATTTATTTTTCCTCTAGTTTTTAGTGTGATTTAAGTCAAATTTATGATTTATTGCAGTTTTGAAATATGTTTTTAAAACATAATATTGACAAAGAGGTTTGGAGATTCTGGCCCTACCCCATTTGCGTAGACAGTAGCTGACAGCTACTTGATGACTTTTATTAAAATAGAGTGACTTTTTTTTATAATTTGTGGCAGAAATGAAATTCTAAAGATATCAGCTGATGAGGTTTCCTTGGATTCATCTTTTCAAACCATTTTTAAGATGTCAAACCTGCAGTTGAGACATGAAGGTGTTGAGTAGTGAAGAGCAGAGAGCAGTGACTGTTTAACAGGAATAACCCCTCTAGCTGCTGGCTTTCTATAAAACTCTGGCAAGATGCTTTGATGCCCAAAGGTCAGTGATTGCTAATAAGGAGTCAATGGGATACAGCGTTTGCTTTGTTGCCCCGCTCTCACTTCCTCTCCCTCTCTCTCTGACCGGTGACCCCAGAGCAGTGTTAGGGTATTGTCTTTGAAATCCAGGGCTCCTTGGCTTATACACATTTCTTATTAGTTCTTTTGAACACAGGTAACATATGGCAGGTTGTGTTTAAAAGATTGCCTGCTCTGACCTTTCCTAGCATGCTAATTAGGCCCCTGAGCAGCGTTGGGCCCTCGTGAGTGCAGCTCAGGGAAACGTGACCGAGCGGGGCCTTATCAGGTAGCCTGTGCCAGCCGACGAGAGTGGTGTGGACTTTCAGAATTAACATTTTCACTTCATGTGCTTCTAATAATCACTAACCTAACCCGGCCCACCAACCATCAACCCCCCTCACTTTCTCTTTTCTCTCTTTTGCCCGCCTGGACTTTCCACAGGAAATGAAGGTGCCCAAAATTACTTTGACCCCTCATCGGCGGCGGAGGGTGACCCAAGGCGGTGCAGGATGTCTGGGGTCGGAGGCAGAGATGAGCTGGAATTAAGTATGCCATTTTTTTCTCGTAATAGGCCGTCTCAGTTCATTAAAGCAGGGTGAGCGAGATCACTCATAGCCAGTCAGAGCGCTGGGCGGGCCGGTCTATGTAAATACATTTAACAGTGGGTCACAAGATAGGGCGGTGCTGTGACTGTCATTGCTGAAGGTCACCTATCATTGGTCAGTTCCATTTCCGATCCCTATGCTTCCCTTAACTTCCTTTAAATGAAGGGGGTTCCTTCCAATACCGCTACGTGCACCTCAGTGCGTCTATTAAAAGTGTGCTCTGGGGAACAAAGTCATATGCATGTTATAATGAAACATGGCTATTAACAGAAAAGCCATTCTGACTGTATCTGTTGGACATCGCCATCCTGTAATATTCCACAATCCTCACAAACCTACAAACCTTTGATAATGACACTCCAGAGGTGGGGACACCTTCAAATGATATTTTGCATAAATTTCATTGCTGTCGAACGACTTACATTGGACTTACTCGTGTGTTATTATTAGCTCTGAGCTATAATCATTTAATGTAAATGAAGGTCAGGAATTAGTGTCAGTTGTTGGAAATTCATGTCGTATATTCCTTTATGTTTCGTTTGGACTTTGCAATCCATGTGAAATCAGTCAGTGAGAGGTGTTCGAGAGTACAGCAATAAAATGTACCATATGCCAATGTGTAATATTAATCAAGTTTGATTTTTCTTCCCAGAATTTATGAATGAAGATGAGAGAAACCTTTATGAGAAACTTTCTGAAATGTTTCGAGAAGAAGACGCCTTCACTGTCATAGATTTACCAGGTAATGGTTATTGAACTTTTGGAAAGAAAAAACACAATCGCTTTAATATCTCAGTTGTTTCTCCTAGACATGAACAGGATCAAACAGAATATTTTCTGCTTGGACTTTTCTCTTGAGAAAACAAACCCAGCAGTCTCACAAGTCTCTCTTCTAGAATTTCAGGAAAGATCTCAACAATGTTTCAAATTTTGCTTAGGATTGTTTAGTAAAGTCCCTTATGAACTTGTCTCATTAAAATCTTTCAAAAACAAGTTATTTTAATGGTATCCATGTTCATTTATTTCTGTCATTTGTGTCTGTTTATATTATTAGGAATTGTCAGAGAAACCTCTGAAACAAAGTTTATTCTTAAATAAAACATATCTAAGGGATCATATGAGCTTTCGAAGAAGTTTCCACAGGGCTGAACCTGTATCAGGTTCTGTATCAAGCTCTGTTCTGACAAGACATGATGTGAATGTTGTTGAAATAAAATTCCATTGGCCTGATTTATAATAATATTGATCTCCACTGTTTACCTTTATTATGAGATGCTTTCAATTTTTTTTTTCCTTGTAAGATGTTGTTAACCAGCAGGCGAGATTTTAGCCCACCGATTTTAAGCTTCAGTGCAAAGAGTATAATTCCCCAACAAAGCATTGAGCTCTCAGGTAGGCATGGAGCTCAATTTCCTGCACGAGAGCCATTGTTGTGCATGACTCCAGCATTTGTCCCATTAGCAGAGGGTCGGATTAAGACTCTCTCCCAAGTAGAGTGTCAGGCTTATGCTGCTTTTGTCTTGGTGTAAAATGCTCTCTGTGGATCGGTTGAGGTACCGCACAGCAGTTGTAATTAGTTTGCCAGACTGTCATTGGGTTTAGGCCTCACGGTACACGCGAATACGGTGTTAGCTGTCTAACACTCAACTGGATTGTTGTGGATTTAGCTGGAGTATATAGATTAGCCTCTTCACTATTGTCTTAGAATGCTCATAAAATCCTTCAAAGAAACAGAAGGAAAGAGGATACAGGATTAACACACACACACAGTAGAAGGAGGAGGACGATCACGGGTAGCATCCATCCATGAGGCTTTAACACTGTCACAATAGACTTGAGACAATTGCCTGCAAGCCTTCTTCGCCACCACCTCTTAGTGTAGGCCATAGTCTGGTAATTCTTTAAATATCTCCACACTTCTAACACTTAAAGGGTTTGGAGCATCATTAGCAGAATGGACACAGTGCATTATGCTGTGTGTAAAACTCTCAGGGAACCAGTTGGACAATTCAGATGTTCCTTGCTGTGGCAGACATACATGTGAACAGATCGTAAGGTTCTCTGTTTCAAAACCTAAATAGCTGCCTTGCTCTCTACTTTATACATAGGCTGCTACTTTCTATAGCAGCTACACTGCGGTCATGTTAATATTAGACTATATAAAAGTCCATTTTTATTCAGACTTAACTGAACTCTTCTTATCAAACTTTTTGGTATTGAATAAATTATATTTATAACCAGCATCTTGCTTCTTCTGCCATCTTGGATGAATGCTTTCACTGAGCCTGTCACAGTGCATTATGGGATTGCTTTATGCGTGAAGGATACATGCAGTGCTGCTATAGATTTGGGCCAAAAGAAGGTTTCTACCATTTGGAACAGCCTTCAGATCATCAGAGTGCATATGGAACCTTAAAATGCTTTCTAGGTAGGCATCTCACCAGGTTTTGGAATAGCCTTAATATGTATCTTTGCACTTTGGCTTGTCACCCCATTGGTGTGTTGTGCAGCACTGTGAAACAAGTGCAATCATGTTAGGGCTTTATTAGCACTACTCTGTTTGATTAACTCACTGGTTTAATTAAATCATACTTCTGTGTAATTTGGTTCAGTTAGAATGTGTCTAAACCTCTGAGCAGAGTTTAACATTACCATCATGTGTTTGTTGTGTATATTTGTATCCAGTGTATAACCATAATGCATGTCTATCATAGGTATGGTGACGTCTGAGCGTGCTGAGTATGTTGAATCAGCAGCTGAGGATGGATGGAGGGACAGACAGAGGGCTGAGCTGTTGGAGAGGAGAACAGAGGTCATCCCTCAGTACGTGGAGCAGCTTAGAGAGCGTGTTCAGAGAGACATGATCCCAGTGAGCAGACTCACTTTAGAACAGGTCAGTTGTACTGTATCTAAGCCCAAAAAGCTCTGATGGCCAGAATGATCAGTGCTGTGAAGTCATCGTGTCACGGTCTGATTTGGATCAATAGCATCTTTTTTTTTTTTTTTTTAATCAACAAAGAGATCTACACTGTAAATTTTGTTTATAACATTGCCTGACTGGCATCCATTTTTTTATAAACTAAGAAGTCTATACTTTAAGTTACAAATGTTGGTTATAACAGAAATAGTAGGAATATAGTTTTGTTCTAGTCATGTCACACCACTCGATTGCTGTTGTGTAGATGTGGCTTATGCCACACTAATGAATCTAGTTTGTGTTCGTTGTTGCTCAGTGTAGACAGGGTTTGTTCTGAACAAACCTTGAATCACATAATCCGGTCATAAAAATAAAATGTACAGGATAAAGCAGAATATCATGGGATTTGGCAGTTTTTAGACAAATAAATCAAAAACAGCACTGTGGACTTAATGAAATTGCAATTTTTCATTTGCATTTTCCATATGTGGTCACATAAATAGTGACGTAAGCCAAACGCAATTGCAAATGCTGCATTGCCATTTGCTTTTGCATTTTCCCTTTCGCACGCTGCATTATGAGTTAAAAGAGAGGAAAAAGTATATAAGGTAAGGTGGCAAATAGGCAGACTTATAAGAGTAGAAGGAAAGTAATGGTAAATATTGACCTTTTATGTTTACCATTGTGGCTTCTGCTGGCAGCTGGGGATAGTCACTGCATTTAGGGTAAAAGCTAAAGAATTATTTATCGTGTAAGGTGCCAAGAAGATAAGGAGACCCGGGTTGCACTGTCTGTTCGTTCACAAGCATCTATCAGATTGGCAGTTGCCTTTAGCGGTGTCTTTACCGATTACCTCCATTGTTTAAAAGCATTCGGCACAATCATCTGTGAGTGACGTCACTTTCAAGATTTGCAATTGGGTTTAGATTATGTCACAATTTATGCATCCACATATGGAAAATGCAAATGACAATAGAATTTTCAAATCCCTTTGAAAATCTAGAGACAGTTTTGTGTACTTCCCAAACTTATCATAAACATGTGACACTCATGGTGTTGTCACTTGACTTGTCTCACTATGAGGACATGAATATATGAACTTCATCTCCAGAGCTGCTCTGAGAGGTCATTTCACCAGCATTTCACCATTTCATTTGGGGGAAAAAAAACAACAACAACAAAAAAAAACATTGTCATATTATACACGTAGAAACTTCACAACAACCTGTCAAAACAAAAGTTTGGATTAAATTGAAGAAATTGTGACAGAAATACATGATTACTGTTGTAATCAAGTGATAAAACAATTTAAATACACAACACAGAATTTAATTATTTATATAAAATGATTAGGTTGTTAACATTTTAAGGGTTCGATTGACTAGACTTTTTTTTTTGATCATTTAAATTATGTTAAAATAAACCAAGTAAAATAATAATAGTAATAATAATAATAATAATAATAATAATAATAATAATAATAAAATAACCAGAAAAATTTTGGAAAAATAAACTGGGATTTGAGAATAAATAAAATTTATTTCACAGGGCCCTACAATATTTTTCATTAAACTTTGAATAAAATGTTGTTTAATTTCATATGTTCCGTGACTTAAATCAATTAGACATGCTTGTTCATTTAATTTAACCATTTAAAAAGTCTATAAAAAATAAAAGAAAGAAAAAGAAAGAAAAACAGAGAAAGAGAAAGAATTTGGGAAAAATAAAAAAATGGATTTAATGGGGCCCTAACATAGTTCTTTTCCCAAACCTAGTGAGCTGCTTTGTGTTATACTGTCTGTAGAGGCAGCAACCTGACTAACATAAAACCTTGTAAGTGAATTAATTTGGATTAGGTTTCTAACACTTTTACCTTACGTCAACATGTTGCTAAGGTATATTTACAGTCAGCATTTAGTCTTTTTTTTTCCACTTTGTTTTAAAGGATGACAGTAAAATGCCCATAAGATTTACTTATTGTGTAATTGTATTTTGCATTCTATGTGTTATACAGCTTTTTGGTTATTGGAATATAACTCATGAGTGCTGGATATCTTTTTTTTTTTTATTTTAGTAAGAGATTTCTTTATGTATGTGGCCCAGATTTATTGTTTATGGTGTGAATGTACATCATTGATAATATAATGTACTATAAGTTAATGTTATTTATTTCTTCATAGAATTGTTATTGTTATTTTTTTTAACCAAAACAGAAAGTTCTGGGATTTTCAGGTCATATTCTAGATGCTTCACTTTCTATGCAGTTCTACAAAAACACAAAACACAAAATGCAAAATTACACTGAACAAGATCAGAATTAGCCAGCATATTTAAGCAGTAATCAGTCTTGGCAACTTGTTATGACTGAAATGCGAATGAAGAGTTGCACATTAAATAGAGAATCTGAAGTTGAAGTGAGAAATGAACGCATAAGGAGCGGATGGGATGTAATGGTTGTTTGAGTCATGGCATGTGTTGAATAATCACTCTTGGTTTGTGTGCGAGACTGCAGATGAGAGCTCTCCAACTGTTCCAACAAAACACAACATTATCCCTACCACACTCCACAGCCATTCCACAATAATGTGTGTTTAAGCAGCACAGGATGTACCGCTGTCAGTTAGCGAGTATAAAGCCTCTTAAACGTGCTGACTGAATTCTGCGGTGTGTGTCTGTAGGGTTTGCCTGCAGATTGTATTAACATGTCTCTTTAGATGTTCTGAATTCGAGTTAGCCATATGCAATGGCAGAATGCAGTCTGTTGGTCCTAAACAAGAACATGGATTTTCCTTTTTGGCAGGAAGAGCATTCAGAGCGAGGGAAGACGGAGGAAAAGGTGTGGGCGAGGAAGCAGAGAGTAATGTCGCTCTTAAGGGGAAATTCAAAGGTACTGATGTGTGTCCAGAAAAAGGAAAGATTACTGTAGGTATGTCAAATGAGATTTCCTGAGGTACAGGAGCTGCTGCTGAGACCTTCTGCTGTCTTTCCCTATCAATCACACTGTACTATCACTCAAACACACAGTCACAGGCTAATATGGACAATTCTATAGAATCCTATACTATAAAATATATATATATTTATACTGCCCTCCAAAAGTTTGGAAACGCCCTAGAAAAGTGGGGAAAAGTTTGGACAATATTGGCATGAATCCTTTTTAATTTAATTGAATCCAAGTTTAAACCAGTAACCAGGCATCACAGCTGGCAAAGGGGCATGTCTGACTTTGACATGTATATATTTCCATTATTATGTAATCAAAATGAAAATTATTATTGCTGGTCTTCATGATAATGTCAATTTACTTTAATGTATTTGCACCAAAAAATTATGGGATTTATATACGGGATTAAATTTATAAGGATTTGTGCTGATATCGTCCAAAACCACACTTTGCTAAGGGTGTTTCCAAACTTTTGGAGGGCAGTGTGTATATGTATATATAATTCTACAGAATCAATTCTGAAGTGAGAAATGAACGCATTTATGTATATATATATATATATATATATATATATATATATATATGTATGTATGTATATATATATATATATATATATATACATATATATATACACATATTTATATATATATATACGGTACTGTTCAAAAGTTTTAGGCCATTAGTATTTTCACCAGCTAAAAAATGGTTTAAAGTAAGTTATTTCTATCTTTTGCTGTAGTGTGTCAGTAAAAAATATCGGTTTACATTTCCAAACATTCTGTTTGCCATTAATTGTAATAATCTAGTGAGATTTTTGTTTGCACAAGGAGTCTGACAACAGCCAGTGCTCCACACTGATCTAATCTCTTGATCATCCAGTCTTCCTGGAATGACATGAAGACACAGAACAAACTAATACAGAGTAAATCCAGAAGAACTGTGGCAACGTCTCCAAGATGCTTCAAGAGACCTACCTGCAAAGCTACCTAAAAAAATTTTGCGCAAGTGCACCTAGGGCAAAAGCTGCTGTAAACGCAAAGAATGGTCGCACCAAATGTTGATTTAATTTAGTTAATAGAAGGTAACTGATAAAGAAAATCTGTTTATGACAGCATCCTCATTTTACAGCATTTTTACACAAGTGCCTAAAACTTTTAACAGTGCTGCAGCTTTGCAGGTAGGTTTCTTAAAGCATCCTGGAGACTTTGTCACAGTTCTTCTGGATTTAGTCTGTCTGAGTTTGTTCTGTTTTCTCATGTCATTCCAGACAGACTGGATGATGATGAGGTCAGATCTTTGTGCAGAGCACTTGCTGTTGTCAGACTCCTTGTGCAAACAAAAATCTCACTGGATTATTACGATTAATGGCAAAATGAATGTTTGGAAATGTAACCTGATATTTCCTACTGACACACTACAGCAAAAGACCGACTTTAACTTTAACTTTTGACTTTAAACCATTTTTTAGCTGATGAAAATACTAGTGGCCTAAGACTTTTGCACAATACTGTATGTATGTGTATATATATATATATATATATATATATATATATATAATATAGTTTTTTTTTCTGGATTTTTACAATTGTATAATATGTATACTGTTCGCAATATGAATATTTTAATTTTCCTTTGAATTGCCAGATGACTTTCTGTTGTTGCTAAAATATGCAGTGTGTATATGTATTTGAATGTTATTTGGTTCTGCAGATTAGGCGCATAGATGAGGAAGAAGCTGTTCTGCAGGACAGACTTTATACTGTGTTCCAGCGGTGCGTGAATTTCTCTACATCCAATCTGATGTGAAATAATCATTAATCTGTGTTTCCAAAGCCATTTACATTTTGCTGACATTTGTGAGGAGATGTAATATACTCCACATTGTATTGTCTCTACTAGTGCATTCTGGGTAAGTTGCCAAAGGCGAGGAAATCTGTCCGTGTCATTGGGCGCAAAGTAGCATCAATTTCATCCTGTTCACTTCAGTCTACAGCCCTTTCTCTCTCTCTCTGTTTCTGAGTGTCAGGCCTGCAGGCTTGGCTGTGTTTAAGTTTTTAATAATTGTGCAGCACCACACAAACTGATCTAATGAAATCAGGGCTGTTAGTTGGACACTGGTGCAGAGGTTTGTAGATGACCCTCTCTATGTCCTCTCATATCAACGCTGGGTGGTTGGTACTCAGATGGGACGCCTGTATCAGATCAAAGCCACACCACCCACGTTTACTTAAATAATGCTGTGACATGTCTATTTTTTTTTTTTTAGCAGATTTTAACAGATATCCAAAATAGTTCCTCTGTCCCAGATAGAGACTTTTAGTGGCAGCATTGCAGAATCTATTATCTAGCATGGTGTGAATGTCTGATATCATTCTAAGGTTTTTTTTTTTTTTTTTTTATTATTATTTTTTTTTAATAAATCGGTGTGGCTGATGTTGTACTAATTTTGCTTAATATTTGGGTTTGCACAGAAGTACTTTGGGAATAAAACTGTTCAAAAAAGTGAGTTAAATGCTTTAGCTAACATTCTCAATTGGATGTTTCAATTTATTTATTTATTTAAAAATGTTATGGCATGTCCTCATTTAGAAAAGCTAATTAAATAGGTGTCTGTATGTATGTATATCATCAGGGCAGAGAATCGCTTGCTGAATTCTCTGCGTCAACGCCAGGCTGAGGTCATCAACCAATATGGTGAAATTATCGAAGAAACAGAAAACACAAAGCCACTGGACATTGAATCTGACCTCCACTGGCAGGTACTCTCTTTCTCTTTTACAGTGAAAATCTCTCTTCTTTCATGCAAAAACAAAAAACAAAAAACAAAAAAAAAAAAAACAGAAAACCCCAAATGTGGACTGTAATAATTCATATAATTTTAAAAGACTACCCAAATGTAGGTTGAAGGCAATACTAGTTGTGGAATAATTGCTAACTAGTAACAGCGACTGTAGCAAATATTGCACTGCACTGGACTTGAGTTTATCAGGAACAATATTTTTCCTTCCGAAATGTTTCACTTTTTCCTTGCAAAATTACATATACACTGATGTATACTCTGTACTAATGATACAGATTGCAAGAGACACTTGCTTCAGTTTGAACCATGTGGTCGGAAAAGACTTTGATGTCACTCACTTGAAGTAAATCGGATTTAAGAAAGGCAGAAATGTCACAACATAAAAAGATTAAACAGCAAGTACAAATTCTGCATTTTAGTGAAACCCTGGTATTTCTCATTTCAAATTTAGGTAGAATTTAATTCTGTTTGAACACCTTAAAATGTAATAATGCTGAATAAGAACATGCAAATTGGCTGATATTATAAAGAAATAATACAAGGTATAAATATATATTTTTTATTAGTTTTAATTGGTTTATTTTATTATTATTTATTTATTTATTTATTTTGCATTTTACAAATAACGCAATTAAGTTTAATATCCTGTTAATAAAATCAGGCAAATATATTACACATTTCCTGCAAATAAGCAAGAAATTAAAGGATATGAGAACAGGTAGCCACAGCTAAGTTTTTGGATTTAACCAAAAGAAAAGGAAGAGTACAGCAGCCAATGCAGCTTGTTCAGTTGCGGGTGAGATGTTGTGGTGAGGTTTTGCGTTGTAATGACTCCTGTAAGAGGGCCTCAACGGTAGCAGCAGCAGCCTTGGTTTGCAGACTTTGAGGGAGGCAGTAAACGCAGTGAGATTGTAGTATAATTCCTCAGCCTGGCATCCGTGCCCCCCAGTCACTGTTCCATTATCTCTCAAATTGCTGTGTTTCAGAGAGATAAAGATATTTTATGGCTTGCTGACTTGAAACAACCCGCACAGCCAGAAAAGCAATGGCCGACCTGCCACGCATAGTAATTCCATTGGTAAATGACAAAATCTTTGTTTATATGACATTTCCAAAATTACAGTGGCAGATGAATCTCAAATATAAAATGTCACATTTGGCATGCAAAACTATGAAAATATATTTCTGTACAAAATTCATGGAGGCATTTAATTTAGAACGTGTTTAATAACTAAGCCTGCCTGCATCGGTAATCCTGCCTTCAGGACTCAAAAAGATTGTCATATTTATTCACTAGCTTCCCCCCCCCACCCTCCTTCGTTCTCACGCCAAAAATTTTAAGGGTAAATGTTCATTGTTAATTAAGATTTACTAATTAAAATGAAAATAATTAAGGAGAAAGCTTAATCTTGGAATATTAGGCTATACTTAGAAAGAAAATAAGTTTTTGTGTGTGTCTATGTATGAGTGTGTGTGTTTTTTGGATGGGGTGGGGGGGTGTTTCCTGTTTGCAATGGGTTTTGTCGATCTGTCAGTAAGGTTTCAGCGAAAGCTGGCCTGCATGCCAGAAAGCAAGGGATGAGAAGTGCAAAGGATCTGGCGAGCTGCTTTGATGTCATCTAGGCGAGTGTTACGGTGTTGCACTACTTTCACAGCAGTTGCAAGAGATGCAGCATCCTTATTTCTTGAAAATCTGTCTGTGTTTTGAATAGCATGCTACTATTATTGTTGCTGTATAAAGTATATAGCCAATTTTAATATTAAAAATAGCCCATTCAAATTTGGTTTAGGGAGTTATGATCACATTCCAAAACTAATCTCTAAACATCTCAATTCTGCAGGGTGCATATCTTGGAAACGTTAGCAAATGTTGATAATTTCTGCGTAAATATTCAACATAAAAAGTAGAAAAAAATAAAGTGTTTTCTGTAAGTGAATAATATTTTCTGTAAAGTTTTCTCTCTTACTCTCTTCAAATCTTTTTCACATAGTTTCATTCTGTCTGTGTAGGTGGAATGGACTCGGACCCCGGAGCCCATAGAGGTGCTTGTTTTGTGTTTGAGGGCCGTGAGAGAAAAGCTGCCCAGAGGTCTGTACTCACTGAGCGTGTCTCTTCAGACTCGACTGGGCGGCCGCACGCTGCGCTGGTCCCGTATGCAGGAGCAGCAGTGGGTTGGAAGAACAGAGCCTGTGGAACACCAGGGCCGATACTTTGACATAGAGCTCAACATTAACCAGAGCCTCTACATGGTAAGAGAACCCCAGCAAACTGCCCTCCTGAGACGCCCACAGCACTGCCGTTTATTTAACCCCAACAACAAAATGGCTAATGTTCAAAGAACCAATTTGCTGATTGTTGATGTGAGTGGATTTATGCTACATTAAAGACCACAGCAATCAAACGTCATCACCTTTACGTTAGAAATTGTGGGATATTTTAGCACTATCAATCATGGGTGCTGCTCAGAGGGGCCATCTGTCATCGAAGGCATTTGTCATATTGTTGGCAGCAATAACGATTTTTGAAAGCATATTTACATTCATTTATTTTTTTTTGGTTCAGTTTGCAAAAAATGCAAAAAAAAAAAATGCATTTTTTTCTCTCTTTTTTTTTCTTTTTTTTAGGATGCTGTGTATTTTTTTAGCATACCAAGGGTAAATATATATTATAAATACACTACCATTCTAATGTTTGGGCTTGGCTAGATTTATTTATTTATTTTTTTATATTTTGAGAGAAGTTTCTTATGCTCACCAAGGCTGTATTTATAATACAGTAAAAACAGTAATATTGTGAAATGTTATTCTAATTCAAAATAATGTGTTTATTTTAATATATTTTAAAATACGGTTTATATTTGTAATGGCAAAGCTACATTTTCAGCAGCCATTAGTCTGGTCTCCAGTGCTTCAGTGTCAGTGATCCTTCAGAAATCATTCTTATACACTGATTTGGTGCTCAAGAAACATTTATTATTATTATCAATGTTTAAAAAAACAGTTGTGATGCTTAATATTTTTGTAAAAACAGTGAAATGCAACTTAGAATATGATGCAAACCTGCAATTGTTAAATAATACAAATATCCTTGTAATACAAATACCCTATGTATTTAATCCCTTTTATTAACCAGTGTCTTTGCTGCTGACCATCAATGATCCAATTCAACCATAATAAGCAAAAATGACTCAAGATAAACTAACATTTTTTCTTATTCTTTTTTTTTTCTATTGCTGAAGAGTGTTGAACTCTTCTTCTGCGTTCTACTGTACAGACGTAAATTTACCTTTCCCTCAGCCTGAGGATTTTGGTGCAAAAGGGCTTTTGCATTTGAAAAAAATCAAACAAGTCAGCCCTGTCCAGATTAAAAAAGTAATGCGAAAGTAACGTAACACATAAAAAAGTAACAAATAACATAATTAGTTACTTTTTTAGGGAGTAACACAATAGTGTAATGCATTACTTTTAAAAGTAACTTTTCCCAACACCGCAAAGGACAATATCACACTATTCATTATTTGAAATGGAAATCTTTTTTAACTTCACAAGTGTCTGTAAGTTAATATGTCCTTTCTGAAAAAAAAAAAAACAAGCAAACAAAAAAATAAATTAATAATAATAATAATAATAATAGAACGATTCTATAGTATATAGTATAGATAGTATATTTTATTGCAATATTGTTATATATGAAGCATACAGTGGTGTCAAAAAGCATTATGACAACTAACTCACACTTTTAAAAGGATAGTTCACCCAAAAATGAAAATTCTGTCATCATCCTCTCACTCTTCCATGTCTATAAGACTTTTGTTCAGGTTTTCATCTTCAGAACTCAGACAAAGCTTCCCTCCATTGACAGTCTACACAATTACCAATTTGAGAGTTCAAAAAGTTCATTAAGACATTGTAAAACTAATCCATATGAATTGAGCAGTTTAGTCCAAATTTTGATTCATTGCAATGAGGAATGAGGTTTATTCTCCTGTGTCAAGTAGCACATTTGAGCTTCCATAAGGAATGATAAGGTTTGTTCTCATGTGTCAAGCAAGTATGGTTAAGCTTCTGTTTGTGTTCGCCGATCAATATAAATATGTGAATAAAAGTTTAAAATAAAAACTGTTCATTGTGTAAAGCAATTGAGTCTCTTTAGAAAATCTTGACTGAGTTGAATTTCTTTATAAACTTTTTGAAGCCTTAATGTGGTAGTTGTGTAGAACGTCAGTGGAGGGACAGAAATCTCTTTGATTATCAGACAGGACTAAATTTCAGAACAGAACAACTTTAGGTTTTTTCTCTGCATTTCCACTTGAGCTATTGAATATAGAGTCAGAATGAAGCTTATGAAATGTGATATTAAATGGTGAGTGTGTGTATAGGGGTGGAAAGAGACTGTATTAAAAACTGCTGCTGAAAGCTCAAGGTTTGACTTGAGGGACAGTCACTGTGAATAAAACGGCTGATTTTCTAACATGACATTTGGTGTGTGAACGTAACTCAAATTTATAATTCATTATACAAGAGCTGACGGTTTATTGGGATAAAAATGATGTACAAATTCTGTGAAACCTGAATTTCAGAGCTTAAAACTACTGAGAAAATAAGAAAAATAAATAACGTTGTGCTTTTGAGGAACTATCAGTGCTGTTCAGAGCAAAATAATAAAGACCTAAAGAATTTTAGGTTAATTTAGGAAATGCTGCTTTAGCATTTAGCATGCGTCTTAAAAAAACAAAAGAAGACCTATAAACTGTAAGATCAGTGTACTGTATGTCAATGGGAGACTGATATCATCATTGTTATTATTTTAAAACACACCTACGATGGTGTTTTAGTGTTATGTAAAAAAAAAAAAAAAAAAGTGAAAATGAAAATCTGAAAATATAGAGATCTCTAAAACGTTATTCTCCAAATATTGCTTTAATCTTGTAACCTTACTTTATTCTCATAAAGTTATTTTTGTAAAAACGTGTAACAATGCAATTTTGTTCTTGTAATGATTTGATTCTCAAAATCTGTTTTTTTTTGGCTGTATGAAGACTGATATGATATTTAAAACAAAGTTTAAATGGAGTCTGCCTGGTAAGTTGTTTAGGCTGAAATAATTCAAGAAGTTTAGTCCAAACCCTCACCAGAATTTTTGTTCAGCAGTGCCTTCCAAGCACTGTAAATAAAGAACCTAAAAATGTGATCGCGGTCAATAAATAAAGCACCAAATCTAGCATGCGCTTGTGTAGTCAGGCCTACATCTGCAGACAGAAGCGTCTGACACAAAGGAAATAAAGTGGGCCGTTTTAACTGAATACTCCTCCTCTCTCGTCCAAAACCGTGGGCTCTTATTTGGCAGGCAATCGTTTAGTGCTCCATTGAGATTGTCTAGTGTCAGTCTCCTCTATCCTCTACCAGCTCTTATTTATAGCCAATCCTGTTGCTGTTGATGTTTATGTTTCGAAGATTTCCATCAGATTTGTCTGTAATTGGCTCATTTGCTTTTCGCAGTTGCCCACATTACCGTGCGCTCTCGCCTCGTCTGTTTTTCTCAACAGCTTTCGCAGAGGAAACGAGGAATTAGAGTTAGTAGGAGGAAAGCTACAGCTCATCATGTTTTTCTTGAGTGTCTCTGGCTGGCACTTAGAGTTGCTCTGGTTTGATCCATCTTGCAGATTTGAGTCTTTCCTTGAAGTGGGATGTGAAAGATGTGATGGTCCAGGCAAGGAAACAGAAGATAAGAAGAATCTTTCACTTCTTTGCCAATCTGAAGTCTTAGTCTCATTTTCACATCTCTTCATTTTGTTGTTTCATAGCGCTTCCATCTAAAGCAAAAGCAGTCATTTAATGTTATAAAGCAGAGTGAGGCCAGCAGTCCATGAGGGAAACACACTTCCATCCTAAAATTAAAATGCTGTTATTATTACATACACAGTGAACACGTCTGTGAAGCTCTAAAAGAAAGAAAGAAAAAAACAAAAAAACAAAACTTTCTTTTTTTCTCTTTCTCTAGTGGAGTTTGCTCAGTAAGCACAGGTCTGTTTTGAATGAAATGTGATCTCTGTGATGCTTTAATAGATTCCCAGCTTGTAGCAGTTCCACCTGAGAACTGACACAGGCCTAAAACACAATGTTTCAGTCATTTCATTGTGTTTTCACTCTCTCCTTTTTTAATCTCTTTTTCCTTGCCAATTGATATAGTCAGCAGTGTTCTTGCTTATTTTTCAGTGAATTGAGCGTCTGAAATATTTTTCAATATGTATAATGCAGGAGATTGTGGCATAAATTTGAGGCCCGACGCAGGGAATCTGTGCCATTTTTTTAGGTGTGAGCACAAAGCGATTAGAAGAGAAACACATGATGAATGTGATAAAACAAGTCTTCTCCGTTTTCCATTACTCCTAATGGAGGGATGGAATATTCTGGGAGTGATTGATGAAGTCAAGTGCTTCTTTCTGTCAGTTCATTTTTTAAAGGTCTGTCTCTTGCTTGATGGGTAAATAAGAATCTCTGCGTGTTAAACGCTGGTATTCCTCATGCCACGTTCTTCTGATATACCACATTTTCTCTTAAATGTGCCTGGTTTACATATGTTCTAGTGATGTCACGGCTGTCATGTTGGGATCGTCACACGCTGGCGCTCCTGCTGAGATGGCTTCCTGAAACCAGCCATAATCACATTCCGATGTTTCATCATCTAGGTTTAAACTTTAGATCGTATTAAACACATTTACATCTTTAGCTAGAGAGAGGAAATCGGGGAAATTAGATACAAAATATCTGTGTAGTAAGAGAGGACCTTTTACATTGGTACCTTTTTCTGTGTTATCCTTTCTCTAAAGAGTAGTGTTAAAACCATTTGCTGTGTTTTGTGTGCCACAGTGAAAATTAGAGGGTGCTTTTGACTGTTACAAGAATCCTTAAAAAATGTTGTATGTCCACACAAAGTAAAAATAAAAATTATCTGGTATTATTTTTATTATTATTGTTGTTGTTGTTGTTTAATTAATTATGTTTATTTGTTTTGTTTTTTTTCTATGCGGTTTGCATTTAAAAAAAAAAAAAAGCTGTTACCTAGGAATATGTCCTCCCTGATTTTTTTAAACACTGATTTGTTATTTCATTATATTTTAGCAATAATAATAATAATAATAATAATAATAATAACAACAACAATAAATAGAAATTAAACATGAATGAAACACTAGTTTCTTTCCCACACTACATTATTTTTTTTTTTTTTTTTCATTATTCATTTTTAAAGAAGCTTGCATCCTCTGTCTATCAATATACTATTGTCTATTAAATGATTTGTTGACCTTTGCAACCACATAATTTCATTTTGTGCTAAATAAACACAGTAGTGTCATTATTTAATTTTTTCATGCAAATTATTTTTGGTTTCGCTTTGATCTGCTCTGTGTTAAAAATGCTAATAAATCATTTTGGTATTGACCCTAAACTTTTTTTTGTTCCCCCTTTTTTTAATTATAGGTTTTATATTTACTGCAGGTATTGTTCCCTCTCTGTTTCTTGCAGGTCCTGCCTGCGTCATGTGATCTGTTGCCGTCCAGTGTGTTAGTGTTCAAGCTGTTATCTCTGCCTAGTGATCACAGTCACGTGAGTTCTGTGGTGGGCTGGGGTGCATTTCCCATCTGTGACTGCTCCCTCCAACTCTTCAATGGCAAGTTCAAGACCCCTCTCTTGCGCGGCAGTCCAAACCCCTCACTCAACCAGTTCCGCAAAATTGAGCATCTGCTTTCCACTGACCTGGACAACTGGCTATGCAACCTGTACTTCCAGGTACATCTTTGAAATTTACTGATCGTTTGCTTTTATGAAAACACACAACAGTCTAATGATTTATACAATAATAATAATAATAATAATAATAATAATGCAGGTTATTGACTTTAAGTTGGAATTGCTTTAAGCTAATAAACCACTGTAGTTACCCTAACTGAACTCTGTAGAAAAGTCAGTTCTGGGAGAATAGGGCCTGTTTTGTATATGTGAGTGTGTGTGACAGAGTGTAAATGGCTCTAGCAAGAAGATTGGAAATTGGAGCCAGGTTGTAAACAAACCACATCTTTACTAAACAGATCCAGATACATTTGAGGAGAAGCATTGATCCTGTTACTCAACAGCTTAATGAAGTTAAAAAGCAGAGCAAAGGCTTTTCTCAATCTAATGCATTCATATAATTGGAAAATATTGTGTGTAGTGAGTGTAACCAATTAATAGGTCCTTATGGAATCTGCACTCCACAAAAAGTCCATAAAACTTCTACACATCCAAGTCCTACTGTATGCTTGCTGAAAATATTGTGTCTACTTTGGAAATAATTTTAGCATAGTTTGACACATTTTACCATGTATAAATCCATTCCAGATAAATCGGCAGATGTACTGCTCAAATTTGGACATAACGTGCAAAAAAAAAAACATATTTCATATGAGAATGAAGCAGTCCTTGCTTTTGTGCTAGTTAAAGTAATCAACTTGAATCAAAAAAAAAATTACATTAAATAATAAAAAATTACATTAAATAATAAAAAATTACGAATTACATTAAATCTAGGTTCCTGAATTATCTTGGTCCTGAAGCAAAACCATTCAAAAGCTACTGCTGTACAGCAACTATTTGCCAACTGTCTCATAATGCCTTTCATAGTCAGTCTTTGTCAATCAGCAGACATCCCTCTGTGCAGGTGAAGAGACTCCCGCGGGGCAACACCGGGGTGCCTGAGTGCAGCTTCACCCTGCAGATCCCTTCTCACCCCCAGCTGAGCTCCAGCCAGGGGCTTCCTCCCCACCCGGACACCTCCACCCGCTCTTCTGCTTCTATGCCAGGTAGGACTTTTACACCCCGCCGAAAGGAAGAAATGCCAATGAATGTCATGGCCTGTCACAAACTCCCACACAGAGGCAGAATGGCAGCTGCCAGTTAGAACCTGGTGGGGCATTCATGCAGAGAAAATGATTCTTCTCCGTTCAGACTAAAGCACGTCCAATTTGTGCAGCACAATACGTGCCATTTAGGCCAAATTGTTTTCTCTGTAAATGAAGCTCACTAACATAAGACGCTCAGCTTTACACATGATTGACAATTCTCACTGAAAGCTATCATCATCACCATCATCATCATCCATTGCTGCGTTAGCAAATAGCACATATTTCCTCTAATCAAAACTCTCAGCCAGAAGCCGGCTCACATTGTTACGTTGAACCATGAGCAGTCAACGTAAGTGGAATGGGGTGACAGTAAGATCACTAATAGGGCTCATTTACTTGTGTGTGCCTCCGTTAGCTTATTGATTTTTTTTTTTTTTCCTAGTGTGTTCATTGTTTGCCAATTGTTTGGGAAATAGCATATGAGTCTGGAACGTACACATAGAGATTAAAGCTTTCAAAACACGTGGCATATGTTGGTGTGCTGAACATTGTATTGAAAATCTTCATAGTCATATTGAAACAAATGAAGCAAGTCAGGCATTGTTTTCACGTTACGTCACTTGGGCTCTTTTGCTTGTGTTGTTGTCTGTGTAATGTCTTTAAATGATGCCAACTTTGTTGGCTTATTTTGTTTATAAATTATTTAGACAGCGTGTATATGCCTCAGTCTTTTGATGGTGTTTCAATACTTTGGTCGTAAGCTTCCAAATTTTCAAACAGCTAACTTCAAGTATTAAACCCTTTGTGCCTCAGCCATGAATGATACCTCAAATTGTGGGACTTGAGGAGGGTCATGCAGTTACCTTTAGAACACTCTAAACTGCTGGGCTATCAGTTTTTAGCGCTGGGTAAAATATGGACATACCCAGCGATTGGTTTGTTTTGACCCAGCGGTTGGGTTAAATGTTTAACCCAACCTTCTGGGTAGTAACCCAAGCTCTGGGTCAAAACAAAACAACAATATTTTGTAGTTTGTCCATATTTTACCCAGCGCTGGGTTGTATTTAACCCAGCAGTTTTTAGAGTGAAGAATTTAGAGTTACAGAGATATCCCATTACACTAAATGTGGTATCTAAACTATACAAATTTAGAGACTTGAAAGAGAGCACTTTTTTAACTGCCTTCAGTGGACTAGCAACCACCCAGAACACCTTAGCAAGTACACAGGATCACTCTAAAACCACCCAGAACAAATTAACAACTGCAGAGTAAGCCAGTGAATACTGAGATAGTAAGGAATTTAGGAATGTCCTGGCAAACACCAGCACTTTGGAAACTGCATATCAAAGAGTAAAAAAAAAAACAACAACTAGCTATTTCATTTAATTTATTATAACTGTTAAATTTAATGTATTTGTTTTGTTACTTTGTGTGTCCCCATGTACCTTGTTGATAAAACCAACTCTACCAGTTTACCTGCTACACTGTAAAAAACAAAATAACACAATTTGTCGAGTCAACTTAAAATAATGTGTTACCCTGCTGCCTTAAAATTTTAAGTTCAGTTAACTCAAATAAGTTTAGTCAACTTGAAATGTTAAGTTGTATTTAGAGACAACTTGGATATTTGGGTTGACTAAATTAAAAATTTTGTTTGTTAAACTTAAAAGCTGGGTTTGTTACCCAGCTGCCTTAACATTTTAAGTTGAATCAACTCAAATATCTAAGTTGTTGCTTAGTACAACTTAAGTTGGCTACACTTTTTTTGAGTTGACTGAACTTAAAATTTTAAAACGGCAGGGTAACAAACATTTAGAAGTTGTCTTAACAAATAGTTTTTGACAATGTACCCACAAAACCCTGCCATCCATACAGAGAAATGCTAAAAACCACACAGGACACTTTAGCAACCACCAATGCTCTGGCAACCTCCCACACCCTAACATTACTCTGGTTAGTTTCCTGCAGGCAAGCACCACTTCTTTTTCTTCAGAAAAAAAAAAAAAGGTTTTTTATGAGCAGTGTAATTTATGCTTCTAAATAGCCAGCACTTCCATTGCATAAAGATTAGTTTGGACAGGAAAGAGGCAAATAAGCAGTTTCCTTTCACTCACGTCCATGTGTAAAGCAGTTTTTACTTCAATAAGTGTGCGTCTCCCGGGCACACCTTCCTGTCTCCGAGTGTTCTGTCCTCACATGTGTCACAGAACATCTTGACGCCACTGGACCAAACAAACGCAGTCTCATTTGGTATTGATCTAGTGCAAAGACCATTGTTCTGTTATTAATCTTTTTTTTTTTTTTTTTTTTTTTTGGCAGTTCTCATCTTTATTTAACAGAGCAGAACCAGAAAAAAAGTTTCTGGGGTGCTCAGCTTTAAACATCACATAGGCTTTTTAATTACAAATGAGTTGTGACAGGTCTGCTGGGTAGCAACCTGTCCCATTTTAAGCGTGATGCTAGCTGACAGCTCGGCGCTGTTCTCAGAGCGCCGCAACATGTGGAAGAAATTGGTCTTTTACATTTCACAGCTTGTCACTTCCTCTCTGCCGCGAACTTTGACCTCCCACTGTGCTCCTAACACCCCACATGGGAAGTGTCCCCATGCTACGGCACTCTGGGAGAGTTGTGTTCCGCTTACTATACATGCCAAAAAAAAAAAAAAAAGGGAGGAAGGAAGGAAAGAATAGGATGAAAAAGAAACAGGTATCGGGCAAACAGAGGTAAACTCAATCTGACTTGAATAAGTGATCAAAAGGTGTCTCTCACCGGACATCACAGCTTCAAACCGCTGAGCAGAGATGACGTTAGCATAAGGATCAGTTCAGGTTGCATTACAGCTACACACTCTTATGATATTCAGATGGAGGATTCCCATCAAGCAAGAGAGTGGGATTGGACTGACAACCTCACATTACTCTGAAATGAAAATCAAATTCAGTGAGGAAAAACTGCATATAGAGAACATCCAACTTTGGCTCCACGGACTAACGTGTTCTATCATGTGTCTTTTCTGCTGTGACTAAACAAAGTAGTGGTATTACTAACTTGAATGGTATTTATCTAGCACCCTTATTGAGATGTTTTGTGTGTGCCTAATACTGGTCTTAAGTATATTAAGTAAAGATCATGTTCCATGAAGATATTTTGTAAACTTCTTACCGTAAATATATATAAACTTAATTTTTGATCAGTAATGCATGGCTAAGAACTTAATTTGGACAACTTTAAAGGTGATTTTCTCAGTATTTTGATTTTTTTGCACCCTCAGATACCAAATTTCCAAATAGTTGTATTTCGGCAAAGTATTGTCCTATCCTAACAAATCAAATATCAGTGGAAAGCTTATTTATAACAATTTATGTATAAATCTCAAAAAGATCCTTATGACTGTTTTTGTGGTCCAGGGTCACAATTGTTTATATAATGGAATTCTCTAATATTTATTTTTATAGTTATATGTTTAAAATTATTATTATTATTGATTAGTATTATTATTATTAGCTTGACTTTATGACTGACTTGACTTAAGATGGTTTTAAAGTACCTTTCCCAACGTTTCTTAGTGTATTGAGACATTTATAATAATAATAATAATAATAATAATAATAATAGGATACAGGATACAGGATACAGGTACATTCCTTGTCATCCTTGGGTATCATTGTAATTCTCAGACATGTCAAATAGGAGCACTGACAGCTAGTATTATTTTCCCTCATTTCTATGTTCATTGCAACATATGACGTAGCTGCAGGCATTATGAGTTAACTGACCTTTCACATTAAGTGAACGATCCGGTTACACTAGGTCTGTTTGAATTCAAATGACTAATTAAATTAGGCCTTTCTGCTCTGATCACCCTTAGTGGATCTGTAACCGCATGCAGTGGGGCTTTTGGAAGCTGTATTTGATTGCATCCTGACCCTTAAGTAAATGCATCATAGTACACTTGGCCCTTCAGCGCAATGACAATTTCCAAGATTTGCTCTTACAGTGTTTCTGGAACACGATCGTGCTCTTTTATATCGTTGTCCCTGAGGGGCCAGTCCCGGTCACAGCAGATAACCCTAATACAGGATCATACTCACTAAATCACACTGCATTCTTACCCCAATTAATTTACCACTGCCTGTTTTTAAATGGATGAATTAACCTTGCTTACATCAAACTCGGTTTTTAGTTGATGAGGAAACGTAGCCTCATGTGGTGAGTGTGATGGAGTCGGACAGACATTCCCAAAGGCTGCTTAGCTTATATGAAGAAAAACAAACTGTTCTGAAGTGACAAGCCTTGCATAATGCAGATTTTTAAACATGATATCATTGTAAATGTGCAGATATTTGCTAAGTTTCAGCTCACGATTCCCATAGCAATGGAACCTGGGAATGACTGTAAAATAGCGCCTCTGTAAGTCTTTATAGTGATTATAGTATAGTATAATCTCATATAAAACAAAATATAATAATTATAACTTCATTTTATAGTTTATTAATTTAAATTTAAAATACGTAAAGATTATAAATGATATAGTGTGTTATTTTAACTTATGTATAATTTCAAATTATACACACAGACACTTTTGCTCAAAAAGTATTCAGTCAACCATAAATTGCTCCTTGTTAGAGCAATAATTTTTAAAAACCTTATGTATTAAAAAATGTTAATGTTCATAATTTATTTAAAAATGTTCTCCACTTTATTTCCCTTTGTTTTGATTATTCCTATTACATTGGGTAATTATGAGAGTCATGGATTATGCTCATGGGTAATCAATAATTCACTGACCTTTGATTTTCGGTAACTCTGGAACTGACACCAGGGCAATTAGAAACCTAGGTGAGCACACAGGTCCCTGTCGGTCACCCAGCCCTTCAGGCCCAGTTTTTACTCTCTCTGCGTTCATAGTAAGCAGAGGATAACAAGCCTCTCTTGTTCGCCCTGGGAGAACGTGGGTTGTGGCTGCAGCACTCCAAGTTCATGGACGTAGCCTACAGCTGTCAACGCTACACTAATTCAGACCCGACACCATCTGAGCATCAGGCTGGAGGAAGGATAATTAAAGGCAAAGTTGCAAAGTTTTGTTGGCTGGCCCATTAAAACATGCATGATCGTGGCGCAAAGGCAGGCAGAATGCTCTGCTGACAGGGATTATAGTCTCTGGACACAGAACAGAGGTGGAGGGCAGGCTTTTGCTCCACATCGCTGCAGGCCGTAGATTGGAACAGGCGAAACCTTAGAAAAAATTTCATGCATTGCACATGGCAGAGACGGGGTCTTCGGTTTATGTAAGGCTAATGTCTTTATTACTGTGTCAGTATCTTTTTTAATTCTGATGATGCATGTCGAAAGTATTATTGTTGGGAGAGAGAAAAAGAGAGAGAGAGAAAAAAAATTGATTTCAAATGATATTTCACCTGAAAACTGCATTGTTGTGTGTTGCTAAACTTTTGCAGAACTTGTCAGTCTTTGTATTGGTTACCTTAGAGATGTAACACCATTGTTAAAGCTAATTAATGCATTGCTGCCATCCAGACTCTATAATGAGCAACATGTTGAACAAAATAATAATATAGCGCAGAAAGTTTAAACATTGAAAAGAAAATAGGCTATTAAGTCCCCTGGTACAAAACTGGAACAAACTGTTGGAAGCAACCATGTGAAGAAATGATTACAAAACCATTATGAACCAAACACACCAATATTGAATGGCAGAGAGCCACTGGGGCCGGTCTCATAATGTGAAGGTTTTGAATAAACCTTTTTTACATATAACTCCATATGGTTTCATGGGTCATTAACTGTGTCTCTTCCAAGAACATATCTTCTGTAGAAGACAAATTTCCCCTCCAACACTTTTTGACTTTTTCAAGCTTCAGCAGTAGAAAATGTCTGTAATTTGTTTCCGTTTTCTACTGCATTTTTTAAAGCTTGTCACTACAGTGAAAAGACAGCGCATCAGAGGTATGCCATGCAATTGATCATGATTATGCTTTCATTATAATGAAATAACCACATATATTTATGTTAAGATAGGGCAGATGTAATGCTTTCACCTGTAGGCATCTCAGATGTTTACTAGTATAACTTGTAATTAAAACCTACATCTGCGTTCAGATTAAATGTAATATCAGTTTAAAAACAGCACTGAGGACATACCAGCTCTGAACGTTCCTGCTATTAAAACCTATTTGAATCTTCTGAAGCCTTCCTGATACGTTGCCTATATTTAAAAGTTATTATTACTGATATATTTAATCCCGCAGCAAGAGAAAAATTATATCATCTGGGAAGTTTCCATATTTATTATATAGATGTGACTGGCTGAGGCGAAGAGAAAAACGCAATGAAAAAAGTTTCTCATGGTAAAATTTTTACATGTATCAAGCTAAGGTTTACTTAATTGGAAGCTCCAGGCAATGCAGGAACCCTCTTTTTAAATTCTGTGAATGTTAATATGCTAAATAATGCAAAGCTCCTGCACTTCAAGCATGAGACACACATCTGGCAGCTTACCATTTAAATTACAGACGGAGAGCGAGAGAAAACACTTCAAAAGTAATTTTCCAAAGGAAGGAAGAATGGCAAAATGTATTACAACTAAATTTAATTTTTTTTCGATTTTTCATCATGTCTAATTGTGTGCATTAGAGCAATGAAAAAAAAAGGAGAGGTTGGGCTCAGAGATGTTGATGATGTGTGTGAGGGAGAGAAAGAACAGAATATATGTGAAGAGAAAGTTTCATCACTTTTTCTTTAGCTGTACATTTCATTGTTGTCAAAAGTCTACAGGCATTTACCGTTTTCATTAGTTGTGTGTTATGCTTTTGTTTTATATGTGCAATATGTGATTTTATATACTTTTTGTTTTCGCTTATTAAATGTATTTTAACAGATTCTACAATTATGTATTTAAATTTGTTTATTTTATTTTATTTGGCCTTACGTTATAGGTGATTTACCTTATTTTATAGCTATTACTTTATACCAAAGTTTCTGTTTCTGTGCTTCATCTGTGAAGTTGGAGATTATGCAATCCTCATTTAATTAATCAAACCATAAATCACTCATAAACTATTTTCTGCCGTACAAGAACAAAGGAACGTTTGTAATGTCATTGCAGGTAAGAGGCCCACTGGAGCTGTGTCAGCCTCTGAGCCCTGCAACCAGACAAAGTGCCCCATCACTGAGAAAACCAAGGCCGATATTCATAGCAAGGTAACTTTGTGATCAAGGAAACATTCTAACCTTGAACATGGGCCCACTCTCTCACTTCTCCTCAGTGGCATCATACCCATTCAAACTCAGGGCACGTGACCCTCCTAGTTGCAAGCTTAAAAAAAAAAAAAGAAGAAGAAATAATTTGTGACATTGTGAGTAAGCAGGTAATAATATTATTTATGATAAAAGTCTTTCAATTATTACACACATTCTACTGTACTATCATACAATTTTTGGCATGGTATGCATAGTGTGCAAACAATTCTGTGTGCATGGAATCTCATGAAACTCATGTAATATTTGGCCCCACTTTATATTAGGTGGCCTTAACTACTATGTACTTACATTACACTTTTGCTGCTATTGAGGTGGGATGTGGGTAGGTTAGGGACAGGTTTGGTGGTATGGGAAGGTTTAAGGGTGGGTTAAGGTGTAAGGGATGGGTCAACAGTGTAACTATAAATGTAGTTACAAAAAATAATAACAGATATAATTACTTTTTAAAAATATACAATGTAAAAACATGTACGTACACAATAAGTGCACAATAAGTATCAAATTATTAATTTAAATGTAAGTACATAGTAGTTAAGGCCACCTAATATAAGTTGGGACCATATGTGACCCTGGACCACAATACCAGTCATAAGTAGCAATTTGTAGTAGTCATTTGTAGTAATAACCAATATATTGTATGGGTCAAAATTATAGATTCTTATTTAATACCAAAAATCATTAGGTTATTAAGTAAAGATCATATTACATGAAGATATTATAATAATATAATATATCAAAACTTAATTTTTGATTATTAATATTGCTATGGAAAACTTGGAAACTTTAAAGGTGATTTTCTCAACATTTTTATTTTATTTATTTACTTATTTATTTTTTTGCACCCTCAGATTCCAGATTTTCAAATAGTTGTATCTCGGGCAATTTTGTCATAACAAACCGTACATCAATGGAAAGCTTATTTCAATTTCAAAATATGACTTTTGGTCATATTTATGGTTTATGGTTTTGTGGTCCAGGGTCACACACACAAATTTTAATTTGATTCACACACACACACACACACACACACACACACACACACACACACACACACACACACACAGTTTTATCTTAGGTGATTATGTGACATGTTTTTTTCTTAAGTCATGTCTTATCTAGCCCAAGGCACCAAGTGAGCCAGGACCGCCACCGGTGCCCCCTTTACAAAAAACAAAAAAAAAGGGTGCATGACGGCCCTGCTGCTCCTCCCTTTTGCCTCCCTGCTCCCCTTATTATCTGAGATTTGTCAAAATACATTTCACACTAACAGGTATTTTTCAGTCTTCAAAGCTAGTTTTGATGTGCTCGACAAGCCAAAACAGCTCAGATTCTGTGAAATCAGCAGTGCCAGGCCGGTGCTCTCTCTCTCTAACCACTCTCAACATGCCTTTTCCTGCACTCCACAGGACTTAAGTTAAATGAATCAAAGCTGCGGCGTTACCTGCCACACTTTGAAGTGGTAATTGCAAAATGACTTCTCTGTGCTGATCTGGTACTGCTGTCTTATGTTGCACAACTATGCATTGTGTGTTCCCTCATGCCACTTTTTGTCTTTGTTGTTATTGTTGTTATGGGGTGCCAGGAACATACAAACTCACTCCGGTTTACATGCATCTGGAGATTAATCACAGGAATGGAACTGTGCACATTGTTTTAGAAATTATCTTCATTATCCCTATTATGTCACTATCAACAATTAGATCTGTTTATTGAAATAATTTGTAATGCAGACATCATGGGTTTGATTTTCAGGGAAAGCTAATGGGTCGTTCTACCATGTTAATGTTTTTTTTTTTTATGTCTAAAATTTTCTTTAGATTTTAGTTTACTTAATATATTATTAATGTATTAATGTTGTGTGTCTTCAGGCTGTGCTTTAACATGCTTATGTACTTCTCCGCTTTAAAGTAACTGTTCTATGATAAATAAACAACCTTGTCATAATGACAGTATCATCCTTTCAAGTGAACTCTTCAAATTAATGAAAAGTTTAGAGGGGATGATCTTAAAATGTCACTTTTATTACTAAGATTTTGTATAACAAAATAATAAAATAAACAACCAATAATTAAAAAGAAATAATAATTAGAAAACTTAAGTTTATGTAATTAATTTGAAGAGCATATTCCTTAAATACGTTTCTGGAACATAATTAACATTTTATGGTATATTTATATTCTTGCCTGTTTTTGATTTCTCCTATTATCAGCCATTGTTTACCAGTAGTAATGCCATGAACATACCATACTATACATGCCATTCAACACAGTGACGTATACCCTGAAAAAGTAAGATTTACTTTTTTTTTTTTTTATTTTATTTTTTTTTTTATTTTGCAAGTTTTTGCACTCATAAATTTTAGGTAAAATTTTAGATTTTAAAATAAGTAAAATCGACTTAACTAAGTTAGATAAAATTACCAAAGGAAATAAGTAAATTTTCCATGGCCAGTTAGAGTGTGATGAGTAATTTCTACTTAATTATTTGAAGTCAAATATGCAATACTCAAGTACATTTCACTCAGTCACAGTTTATAAAATGTATTCTACGGAGCCCGGGAAGTCACCTGTAGGCGAAAAATAAAATCAATCCATGGCAACGGTTTGCAATTTGTCCTCTCAGTTTATAAACCGCACTCACAAATTCTTAAGCTGTTCCCTCGGTTTAACAAATTGTCCCCAAAGATTAATAAACCATACCCACGTATTTCCAATCTGTGTGCTCAGATTTTGCAAAATGTACCTTTGATTTTTGAATCCGTACCCACAAATTCATAATCTGTGCGCACGCTTTCACAATCTGTACCCACGGGTTTGTAAACTGTACTCACGGATTTGTGGCCCCGCCCCCATTCTGTACCGGCAAATTCAACCAGGCCACCTATTTACCTATTTAGGTGCGGGATGCATTGTATTGTGTTTATTAAACTTTATTTGTCATAGTCTACGAGACCATGATCCACACTCAACAAGAGTTTTGAGAGGAGAAGGTAAAAAAAAAGCAATACAAAACAAATAATGTACAGGTTAGTATAAGCGTAGTAGAATAAAGTCACCAAAATAAGGCTTCATGTTAAGAATGAATAGTAGGCCTACACAAACACATTTCCAAAACTGTAAAAAGTTATTTAAAAATAAGCATTTATTAATTATTTCATGATAAACCTTTAATGTCGTAAGTGCACTAATTTATTTATATTTATTTATAAATATAAATAATAATAATAATAATAATAATAATAATAGTAAAGTGCTACGATTATTACAAATGAACACAAGATTTTGACGCACATCTTACCAACTTCCTTATTAAATCGTTATATCACCTCGTACCTGCTACAATTAATAGATAATCGCTTAAGGCAAATTTGATATAGGCTTATTTCACATAATAAGATGCAATAAAACAATATATAATATGATTCATTAACACCTAGGCTACCTAGGAGCTTGCTGTTCTTCTAAAATAAATCTGTGAGTACAGTTTACAAACCCGTTGGAACAGATTGCAAAGTGTACACATGGATTATGAATTTGTGGGTACAGATTCAAAAACCAAAGGAACAGTTTACAAAATCTGAGCACATGTTTTGGAAATTTGTGGATATGGTTTATTAATCCGTGGACACGATTTGTTAAACCGAGGGAACAGTTTATAAACTGAGGTGGTGAATTGCAAAACTGTCAGATTGATTTATTTTTTATTTTTTTCTCCTACAGGTGACTTCCCGGGCTCTGTAGTATTCAAACAATGTAGCACTGGAAAAAAAGCATGCTACCCTGTTTTTTTCTTCTTCTTCTTCTTCTTCTTCTTCTTCTTCTTCTTCTTCTTCTTCTCTGGCTATAATGATCTCTGTAGTTTGCTGTATGTGACCCAATGTGTTTTTTATTTCTGAATTGGTGACTGTGATCTTTCATATGGTAGAACTCATTGACATGTAGATGCTGGCAGTATCTGTGCAGCAGCAGCATGGCTGAGCCCACCCAAGGGCGTAGTTCAGCAGACTCAATGCCACACTAACAAACAATATCAGCACCCAGTGTTTCTTTCTGCTACAGCTCTAATGGACTCTAATTATGACAAGACTGCTGTAATACAATGCTGTTATGCTTGAGCTCTGTGGGGTCAGAATTAGACCCCTGTTTTTGCATTATTTTGTTCTATCTACCCCAGTTTCTGAGTCAATAGAGCTATATTAGAAGGACTATGAAGAATTATTATATTGCCAAACTCTAGTGCTTTAGTACTGCTGGGTTACTGGTGCTTAGTGTGTCTGGGGGAGCAGGAGAGGGCTTCCACATAAATTTGGTCCAGCCCTGTGAAGTTAAGCAACTACCCTGAAAGAAAGCAAACCATAGTATATAAATATAGATATGAAATACATTATATGAATCATAAAGACTATTTTCATTTCAAAAAATTGGGCAACACAGCTGAATATTTTGCATCACTGTCATTTAACTTTTAAACATCAAAAATATGCTTATGTACTTATCTCTCTCAAAACTGAACATGTTCGACTTTTGTAAAGTTCGCCTTTTTTATTTGATTGACCATCTCGGTCTTTTAGACCTCTGGCAGACCACCGTAAAATGTAATTAAGGCGAAACACTGCAGGTGAACGGGGTTAAAAAAACAAAACAAAACAAAACAAAAAAAACTAATAGATATTACCTTACTTACCCAGTTGATTGATTGATTACATTGATAATTGCAAACATTTTTTGTATTACAAGTTTTTTAAAATGTTAGGTTTAAATATGCAAATTCTGCATTATTTAATAAAATATGTGCTAATTTGCATACATTTCTAGGACAAAAATCAGGTTTATGGCTTAGTGTAGGAGAAATTTTGAGAAAACATTTTTTTTTCTCAATAGTATGTGTAATGTGTGTGTGTGTATATATATATATATATATATATATATATATATATGTGTGTGTGTGTGTGTGTGTGTGTATATATTGTCCACCTAATAATATACAGAGCAGCCAGTGTTTGGCCATGTCTTTTGGCCATGTCTTGAATATTGGGAGGGACCTTTTTTTTTTGTAATTAAACTTGGAAAGTAATTTTGAATTATGTGCAAATAATGTTTTAAAACATGCACACATTAACTCCACATTCCTTATGCCTAATATGTTGAAAAAGGAAAACGTTCTTGTCTAGTCACATTAAGTTAGGAATTACAAAAATCACGTAAATTATACCAAAATGAACATTTTTGAGAAAAAAAGTCAAGTCATAGTTGGCATCGCTGGGTATTACTGTCGGTCATTTATAATAAAACAGCTGTCAAATGTTAAATGCTTTGCACTTCCTTGGCTGTCTTTCATTGTTCAAACCGTTGCTTCATGCTGACATTTGTGCTTGTTTATGTGAAAAGTAAACTCTGCCTACTTCGATTTGATTGGCCATCTCAGTCATTTTGAAACTGACAAGCGTTGTTAGACCCTTGAGACAGACCAGAATAAAAATGTAACTTTTTGAATCTTTTTGCCATCCTAACAACAGACTGCGTAATGCAATAATCAAGCAGAGCAATGCAAGAATTTTGGGAGGCAGGGGCGGAAACAATTTGGCCATTTCTAATTTTTTCTCCTCTCAGTGTCTGTGGAGGTTACAGCTCCAGGCCCCGGTGATGAAATTTTCAGTAGAGAGTTTAATAACCTGCTGACTCAGTTTTAGGTTGAAATGTATTGAGTGGTGTTGATTTTATTGTTGATTTAAAAGGTTTGAATGTGGTTTATTATGAGAGGATGTCTGGCTAATTCTGCAGATTATGATTCTGATTTGTGTCTATCACGACTGGTGTTTTGAATGGATAACTGGGTCGAAAATGTCCATGACTCATGCTGTTAAGAGAATGGACTAGACTAGAACAGTTATTTTATATCACTGAATTTCCTTTTTATTGCATATGACTCTTCTGTGCTTTAAGTGATTTCAGCCGTTTGGCTAACTTCTGCTATTTTTCTAATTCTAACCACATGCTCTTTAAACTCACCCTCCAAAAGCATATGTGCAAAATGATTGACAGGCAGAGAGTTTCTGAATAGCTAGTTCCCCTCACAGAAACGCATGACACTTTTTGTGCTGATATTTGTTGGATAGGAGGAAGATTTTATGTGTGGTTAAAAAGAGGTTTTCAACACTCCAGTCTGAAGAGGTTCTGTGACAGAATGTGTTGTCAGATACAGTATTATTCCAGTTTTTAGGAAAGAAGAACTCTGTGTTTGTTGCCAGTTCATTTTTCACATTTATTCTTTGAATATATTGCTTTGATTTCATTGCATGCAGTAATTCTTGTGACTGTAGGGCAGCCCTACATAAATGACATATAAATGATATGAACTGTCTTCCAAAGTCTACGCAGCACCCAAAAAGCTCTGTTCAACAACCTAGAGAGCTATGTACATTTAAAGTCAAATGGAACCTCATAAATGACATGAATTAGGAACACTACACTTTACCATGAGAGACTCAACTCAAGTGAGTAATTTTGTTGTTAGGATGTTGCTAAGCTAACAACACAGTACTCTAACAGGGTTTCCGTGGGTCTTAAAAAAAGTCTTAAATCGCTTTTCCGTGAATTAAGGCCCTGAAAAGGTCTTAAATCAGAGCAGCAAATCAAGTCTTAAATTCATATGATCATGGCATTAATTTTCGTGAGGAATTTTTCCTCATGTGTTTCAGAGATGCGAAAGCATAATTTCTGTGCTACATGGCTTAGGTTGCTCATTATTCATTAAACAATATGCGATAGATGGCGATATGTGCTGCTTCTTCTGTCAGTCACCCGAAGAAGAACTTATTGTTTTGATTTTTTTATAGTAATAAAAGTCATTTAGATCAGTTAGAGAACAGACAGTACAATTAAAACTGAATGCGGCTGCTTAATGCAGTGTGCCGAACGACAGTCGCATCACATTTCATTTATCACGTGAAGAGTGTCGAGCTGACTGACAAGAAGAGAGAGGTGAGAAAGACAAGACCATGGCAGAAGAGTTTTAAAACGAAATGCAAAAGCACCTGTTTTAAAAATATTTTGGTTTTTGAAAATGCTGTTGACTTTTGCCATTTATTTAAGGTGATAGTGCAAGTTTCATATTTATTTGGTTCCACAGTGTTTGCTGTTTCTATTTATTTAAACTGTATTTATTTATTTTTTATTACATCAAGGTGTATGGTGTGCTTCCAAGCTTCCACATTCGTTTTCTTAATAAACGTTCTATGTTTCTTATTTATTTGGTTACATAGTGTTTACTGATTTTCAGTTTTGTATACCTATTTAAACTTTGTGTAAGTTATTTTTATTAGTTTTGTTAAAAAAGTTTGTTACTTTACGTTAATGCCGCTAATTTAAAAGTGAAAGTAAAATGCGCACTGCGCTTTTACAAGCTACTTAAATGTGAAGGAAAGTGAAGAAAAGAGGGAGAACTCAAACAAACTAAAAACAAACAACTGCTTGACGTCGAATTGCCGCTAATTTGAAAGTGAAAGTAAAATGTGCACAGCGTGAAAACTGAAACGAACTAAAAACAAACAATTGCTAGACACTGAATTTCTGCTAATTTGAAAGTGAATTTAAAACTCGAACATATTGCTGTATTGTTTTCCCTTCTGTTTTTTTTTTTTTTTCCCTTAAATGTTCTTTAGTTTGTCTTAAAAAAGTCTTTAAAAAGTCTTAAATTTGCTCTAATAAAACCTGCAGAAACCCTGTTCTAAGCATAAAATACACAAATAAAATATCTACAACACACATAAGTATTGGATAAAATAGACTGTTTAATTGTACTGAAATATTTTTGATGGCATTTTTCTGAATTTAATGAAATACTATATATAATCTACATTTCTCCTGTATCTGTCGCCATGTTGTTTCTTTTCTTTTCTTTTCTTTTTTTAATAGATTCTCATGACTCATAACGACTTTATAAAGTTGAATTCCGTAGTTTGAGTATGCCAGGTGTGTTGTTTTAAACATATCATTTCATGTTTTTGTCTAATTTTTTGTGACTGTCTTTCTTTTCATTTTATCCCATCTCTGTCTTTCCGACAACTTTGATTAGATGTTGTCTGTAATGTGAATGTCATTCATTTCCTGTACTGGTTGTTTTGTGTGTGTGTGTGTGTGTGTGTTTGAGAGATGATGTCAGGGTGAAGTGTGCTGCTGTCATTGTATTCCCAAGATAAATCACTGCAACTGTTTCCTGCTATGATTACAAACGACATGCACATGTGTCTCTCCGAACAGAGCGGCAGGCAGAAGAAGATGATCGAGAGAAAAAGTGAGGCGCACAAACCTCTCCCTAAAGATCAGCTGGACCAGTTCACCTTCTCTGTGCGGTAAGTGTCATTTCTGAAGGCCAGTTTCATGTCTATGGGTACATATGGTTATGTTCAAAATGGAATACTAGCATACACTGCTTACTACTCATGTGGAACAGCAGACAGTATGCCATGATAAACGTTTTAAGCAGGAATATCTTTGTTGTCAAATGACCTGATTACGTTATGTGTTTGATTCACTGGCATGAAGTTACCGTTTAAAAAAAAAAAAAAAAAAAAAAATTATATATATATATATATATATATATATATATATATATATATATATATATATATATATATATATATATATATATTATAGTTGTTTTCCATCTTGTCACTCTGAAAAGTATCGTTTTTTGGAAAATGTATTAGGTCATTGGGGAATTTTGTGCATAAACATAATTTGCGTATACTGACTGCAGCATACTGTTGTATGCTATTCTGAATTGTGTGGCAGCATGTGGTTAAAAAATTAAAGGCCTTCATAACACACACACACACACACACACACAACCCCAGTCTTCTGAATATATCATCTTTTTATACTAAGATTATATATAAATCAAACCACCTAATTTTCAGATTTTTTTTTTTTTTTCTTGAAAATTGTTATTGTTGAGTTGTGACCTTATAATACTGCAGCTTTGTCTTAGTGCATATATTAACACACATCAACTTGCATGATTTATTTGAGGCTGAATAAGAATGTCGCTGTCCGCAATATGAATGTTGCTTTATTGTCAGGCTCAATGTGTGTTTTTATTGAAGGGATCAAGGTAACGTTAACATTGGCAACACATAAAATCTTGCGCTGTGGATAATTGCTTTTTCTCTAGTGATGCAAAGTGCACAAGCAGGCCTACGAATGAGTGTTTTCTCCGTTTTATTGTGGCTTACAGCATTTGATATTAATGAGAAAACAGGAGTGAAAACACACCGACACAAACAGCAGCACAGAACAAATCTTATAAACGGCCTCGTCAAATTGCATTTCACAAAACACTTACCTAAATTTCACTGCACGTGCCTGCGATGAAAGCCGCTCGCCTAAATCCACAGAGGGAAAAAATTGAGGTGTGTGTTTTTATTTTGATTTTGCCCGAATTATTGCCAACGCTGTATATTTCTCTGAGAAGAAAGAAAGAGCGACTCATTTTATAGGATTTAGAGCTGCCTACCTCTGCTCATTTCTGAAAATTGGTAATTTGTTGCCGCTGGACTAGTATTAAACAAGATCAGAAGCTGTGCTGCTGTAAGTATGAGAGGAAATCAAATGAAACTCAGGCCACACATCAGAGAAGAGAGGGCTGGAGCACAACTACTAACCCAAAGCACGATAAAGGACTTCAAAACGTAATGCTAAACATTGACGACTGACTGTCTTTCATGTAAGCCGTCTGAAATACAATTCAATTGACTGTTTCTTTGTTTATTAATATTGTTTTGAAATGCAAATCACTTTTTATAAAATTCTCATGGTTCTCACACAGCCAATCCTGTGGAGATCATACTGACTTTAGAGAAAACTCTTTGATTCATTTCACTGGATGCAAACTCAGTTACACCATCATTAGGGTGTAAACATTAGTGCATGTGTGTATGTGTGTTCCTTCAATTAAAGAAACTTTTCTGTCCCATAAGGTGATTTAAAAGTAACCCTGAGATGTCAAAAATAGAAGTTTTATTCAACTTGATGTGCATTAGATTATTGCATGCAGATCAACAAAAATATAATGTATGTGTATCCTATGTATATTATACATTATTTCTTAATAATAAATGTATTAAATAATACAGTTACAAAATTGAGGGTTTTAATAGTTTTAAGCTTTGCTATTTATTGTCTTTAATAACTTATTTTCTCATTTTTATCATAAGGTTACATTTTCTATAATTTCTCCATTTTGGCCTTGAACAACACTGCCCAGACTTTCACGCTACAGTAAAGTATTAAACATAAGGAAATTTGCTTTACTTAAAACATACTGTTATAGTTTTTTGTCTGGTATTTATGTGCACAAACAACAACAAAACAAAAAGAATCACTGTTCCCAAAATTGTTTTTACGAAGAAAAATCCACCAGAACATTGATTAAGGCCATCCTTTTTTTTTTTTCCCAGGACATGCTATAAATGTTTGAACATGAAACAAACTGAAGAAGTTTCATTTTGCACGATTAGTCCAAACTGAATTTGAAGAATTATCTGAATGTACCTGAGCGTGACAGATCATACATAACCTCCCTCTCTCACGTGATATCACGCTGTTTTCATGCACGGTTTGATGTGATATGTGAATGAGTGAGGCATATTACTGCCATCTAGAGAATCAGGAGAGACTCTGATGTTGCATTTGATTTTTTTTTCTGCTGTGAAATGCATGCGGCTCAGGCAGAGGTGTTGACAGTTCACAGCAAAGAGTTTATTGATAACTGCTGTCCTATTTGTTTGCATGGAAAATCCGTATGAGTTGGTGCTCATCCCGCTTGTATGACCTCTGAAAGTACAATGTGTGCCGACTAGACAAATTCCAAACAAACAGGGCTGAGCCTGCCGTATTACCAAGTAAATTGTACATTATGAAACATTAGTCTTATTATATATGTAAAAGTATTTCTTGATTATTAGCTTGTTGATTAGTTTACCACATTGAGATGTAATGTGACATGCATGTGCTGTGCATTACCCATCAGGCCATATTTGCATATTTGGACACATTTGACTGTTTTCTTTTTTCTTAAAAATCGTGTAATATACAGACTTATTTTTTTAGAAATTGTGTCTATGTGGATAAATTTTATAAAAATAAATAATAAAAGGAAAAGGAAAATAAAAAAAATAAAATAAAAAGTTTAAAAAGGATCCCAGGATGCACCTCATGATGTAATATATAATATTTGAAATATTGGATTTTATTTCATCATTTCCCAACTTCCATTTTAATGATTTTACAATTAATGAAAAATGTGGATGCTTATACATGCCTGTATGTGGGTGGAAGCAAAAGATTAAATTTGTAAACCAGAATAGAAACCACACTAAACAAAGGTGTTTAACTAAACAAAACAAAAAACGCATTAAATTCGTAGCTGTCATATCACATATATATCATTTATAAAAAAACTTTATTCAAATAAAAGTATTTCAAAATAAAGTAGCTCTGCATACACTTTCCATGTAGACAGTGTTGTTTATTTTTAATGGGAACATGGGAATTTATTTTTATATATATATATATATATATATATATATATATTTATGTATATGTATATATTGATTTTTTTTTTTTTGCACCACAATGTAATGCTCACATGATGTAGACACAGTGTAAAAGTCAAAAGCGCCTCAGACAAAGACACAGCTCACACAAAAATATGTGTCTCAAGGCTTGTGGTATTCAGTGAACTGGGAGCAGGGGATGCTGGGTACCGCTCAGAGAGCTGTTTATCTGAATGGGCAGAGCTGCTCTTGTTCTTTCTCTTTGAGTTCTATTATCCTCCTCTCATTTGATCCTCTCCCAGATTTACATATCAAACACCTTTGCCAGAGTAATAACCTTAAACCATACATTACAATTTCAAAGAACAAACAAAATGCAGCAAAGCGCAAATATTGATAAGTGTGCACTCATTTCAGAATAAGAAAATATGACAAAAAGAGTTTGAGGATGTTTGAAGACCTTCCACCTTATGTGATGCGGTAGTTTGTTTGTCATCTTTTTTCAGGTCAAGATGAGAAAATAAAAAGACAAACGCTAGTTGAACGCTAGCCAAGAAAATATGCGCATATGTCTGGCTAAAATCTAAAGCATAGCCACATTTTTCCTGCACACATACAGGAATCCCAGAATGCATCATGTCAAAATCTTGGACAAAGTTGAGGGAATATATATGTGTGTGTATATATATATATATATATATGAAGAGTTCAGATGCAAAAGCCTCTAAATCCATCTGATGTATTTCTTTAAAATTAGCATTTCTTTCTGGCTACTTTGTATAGGTTTCTGTGTAAGTACTGGTACTTCTAATTGTGCTGAGGCTGGAATTTAGCGAGTTTGAAGTAAAAGTATTTGATGGACGTATACTATGTGTCAGGAGCATTCACTCAGTATCATTATCTCATTTTTGACCGAGATGGCTTTTAGCCGGTTTTGCATCTGAACTCTATATATGTAAACTTAAAATAATTTGTTATCCTGTTGCCTTAAAATGTTAAGTTCAATCAACTCAAATAAGTTTAGTCAACTCAAATATCTAAGTTGTAATAAGTGACAACTTAGATATTTGAGTTGACTAAGTTGTCACTTAGTACAATTTAACATTTCAAGTTGACTAAACTTTTTTGAGTTGACTGCACTTACAATTTTAAGGCAGCCGGGTAACAAATTATTTTTAAGTTGACTCAACAAATGGTTTTGTACAGTGTACAGTAAGCATTTTTTTTTTTTTCGTCTTGTTTTCTGTGCATTGTTTTTATACTTACTAAAGTATTACAGTATTAGCTTAGAAACATGCAGACATCAAAGTCTACTTGAATTACTTATCAGGTCTCTTGCGAGGAGCACTATGTATGCTTTGTGTGAAGTTGCTACCTATGTTAAACGTATCAAATCGGTCACTTGTGCTATTTCATGTTGGTTGGGATGCTGCTTTAGAAGAGATCTGCCTACAGCGAGGCAGCTATTGTTAATGACTTATTTATACTGTGACAGAAGTTTCTGTTTTGTTTTTTCCTTTGAATATTTCCTTTGAATGTTGCCCTGAGATATAGTTTTGCAGTTTCTCTACAGATGATTCTTGTCAAAGATTCCTGTCTCAGTGAGCAGGACAGTGAATATTTTTATCTGAATGTGTGTGTTTAACTTTGTGATCATTTCCACTCCATGCAAGTGTTTGTTCATTAATTACTGTGCATATTTATGTTGCGCCAATGTCATCCTGTCAACTAAATATTTTCCCTCTTTTTTCGTTTTGGGGAAACCTGTTTTAATCAAACTCAGTCTCACACAACAATTATATCTAATTAGCCCAATTATCAAGACTCTAATTACACTGAAATATACCCCCCAAATCTCATATCAATTATATCTGTGACTTTTCCTGTCCTAAAAAGAGAAAGATGAGGGGTCTGTGTTTTCTCCTGAGGATGAGCAATGCTTCCAAAATCTGTACAATCATTCCCATCTCCTTTCACAAAACTCCTTTCACAGTGGATTCCTTTTTGTGCTCCAGTTTTATTATGCTGTCTCTTTACCTTAATATGCTGTTGCTTTCTATTCAACCATTTGACCACAGCAGTTTTCTTTCCTGTGTTCTTTTGTGAGAAAAAAATGGTACACTTTTAAATGGTAACATTTTATTAAATGTTTTGTAGTTTAAATGCAGTTAGCTGACCTTTTTTAAATTCATAATTACATCTATTGTTTTTGAAATATGGTTAAAGTGTACTGCCAAATGTATTGACAAGCATTTATGATAAATTAAAATATACTTTAGTGCATACTTTTTATTTGTGATTACACATTTCCATGGATGACGTTGCAATTAAGTACATTTAAAATATATTAACTTTAAATGTAATGTTGGATAACTACAAAATTATAAACTAGCATGTGCTTTAGTATCTTAGATTATTTAAATTTTTTCTTAAATGTATTTTCAAATATAACTTTTAATTTGAAATTATTGCAAAGTGCACTTTTCGAAAGAAACATTGTTTCACACTTAAGTGGCCTTTTATTAATATTATAATATAATATTGTCTGCACGTACCGTTTAAAAAAAAAAAAAAAAAAAAAAAGTAAGTTTGCATTCAATTTAATGAAGTACACTTCTTTTTTTTTTTTTCAACAGGGTTGACATATTTCCTTTTGAAACAAGAAACTTTTAAATAGCCAATAGCCTTTAGTTTAGCATAATTTGCTACTTGTTGATTGCAGTTGGTACAGGTTATGGAAATAAAAGGTTGCAAATGGCATTTACAATTCACTTTAAATGTTACTCAAATATCAACCTATTTATACTAATTGTAGATCTTAGTAATTTTCTTACGGCGCTGTTTATTGTGAGCACTGAGGTAGCCATGTGCAAGTAGAGCATGCCCGAAGTTTCACATCCCACGTTCCTCCATCTTCGAGTCACAGGTCAATCAATTCTGATGTAATACTGTGGGTAGTTTTGTCTGGAGGTGTGTAGAGTCACCTCAGGGGCTGATGGGCCCTTTCCTGTGCAAGAAGGCTCCTGGGAACCATCAAAACACCACACACACACACGCACACACATACATACATATATATATATGTATACGCTACTTCATGACCAGGTTTGTATAGATGCCCTCTGACTTTGCGAAAATCAGAACTGTCAAATCTGACGAGCTATTGGCCTGAGAGCGGCTGACCGGTCGTGGTATGGTGGGCGGCTGAATCGTGGTGTGTTTGTGTTGTGTATTTTCCCATAGCCCTAGTTTCAAGTGCACCTCAGAGTGTCCATTTGAATAGAAGGCCGTGGACTGAATGGTCAGTGTTAGACTTCCAACAACATGTTCTAGAAGTCTCAGGAGATTGCTGCACTAATAAACAACTAGACAACTCAGATTAATACATAATTGTTTTCCCCAAAATTATATCCAAAAATAAACAGATGTTTCTGAATCACGTTTGCACTGCAGAACATTCAAAAAGAGGGACATTTTAGTGAATATGTATTTAGTGCCAGCAAAAACATACAGTACAGTTTTAAAGTAGTATTTCTAGCCTGTATAAATAAATGAATATATCTGGCTCTATGAAGCGGTTAGCTGACAGCAGATTTTATCACAGTTTGAATTACCCATGATGCAAAGTGTGATAGAGCTGTCAGTTCTGTCAGAGCCCAGTTTAGGTGATGGAGTCCTTTAAGTTCTCATACTCAGGTTTGTAAAAATTAAACATTTACACTTGAATGACTAATGATTGACTATTGTGGATTTGACAAGTTTCCCTTGTTTCCCTTGCTAATGTTTTGATTTTTATCTGTAATTAGGCTATTTATTATTAGGATTTAATTTCCCAGTGATATTCTGTGTTATTTACACGACCAGCCTGTATTTAGATATGTGTATGTAACAAACTGTATTTTTTTTTCTTTTCTTCCATTTCTCTTTAGATAAAGAAACAAAACAAGAAATTGTACCTCAAAAGTCTGACAACATTCTGTAACTATACAGGTTTTAATTAAAAACTTGCTAAAAAGAATGAATGAATGAATGAATGAATGAATGGCCATGTATGGTTTTAGTATAATTAAGGTTCAGTTAAGTGTTAAGAGGAAAGGTTTTGCTTTATCATTTCAAATATAATATACATTTTATTAATGAGATATTTAGCCTTATGCCTGTGCTATATTCCATTAAAATAAATGACACTTGTTTTGATTTTGTTTCTGAATTTTGCTGTCTATTGAAATAATATTCATTAATTTTTAGCATGATCTAAGCCTCTAAATACGTTTTGTGACCACTATATGTGAAAAGATCTTAGTGCTAAAATTGTTCATGTTTTCTGATGTTCTTGTGGGCCGCAGTGGGTTTGGATTTGTTAGTATGGAGCAGAATTTGCAGCGACAGCAGTCTGTACAGATTTATTCAGTGAATAGTGGGTCAAAACCTGCAGCTTTTTTTTTGGTGGCATTCTGACGTCCCTCTGAATGTCCTTCCTGTCCTGTCTTATGCATCTGTGTTGAGGCTTCTATTGGGTGACTGCTCTCGGGTGCAGGGGCACATGGTTCTATGTTTGAATAAGAGACCATATATTTTCTGTGTGTTGAGTGGAGGTTTCATTGAGTGGCTCTAGTTAATAGATCAAAATTACTGAATAAATGCCTGCATTGTATAAATACTGTGTGACTGGATGTAATTCACAAACAGATAAATCAGATACGTCTTTTAATATAACCAACATTATATGTTCCAAAAGTAAATGTACCATCATCAGACTTATAAGATGATCGTAATATTACATTTCAAAAAAGATTACTATCATATGTGGCTGGTAGGGCATACAAATGTATACAAAATGTTTCACAACAATTGCTGCTTCATGTAAATTTTGTAACAGTATGTTAAATTTGTCATGTAAATATTTGGTAATATGTAAAAACATTATAATGCTGTTTTAAGGCAAAATCATTTGTTACGATCCTTTTTTCTTTCAGTGTTTTTACAACATTTAATTATATATATATGTATATATATTTAAGGTGCATAGGCTTTTAATGAACTAAAAGTGTATTTTTTATTTATTTATTTTTTTTTAGAACACATAATTTCTTATTTATGGTGTGTATTTTATTTTACACGTGGTTTATGGTCTAGTTGCATGAAGCCCATTGTTGCAGAATAGACTATTTTAAGATTTGGCAGAATATTTGATGGTTTAACATTGTTTATTTGCTTATTTCAGTCATTTGGATATTCAAGATCATAGTAATTGATTACTCATTTCATGCAAAAATCCACCTATGCAGCGATAGGAAGCACTGAAATTGTGCCATGAAAGTAAGAAACTTCATGCCGAGGTTCTGTAGAATAACCTGCTCATAATCGCTCACAGTGGATCCCAGGTGCATTCACAGACTTCATGTTTCCACTGTGTTTATTAGACTCAGTGGGTCTGGGCATTACCATGTGAGATTCCCTACCGACAGACGCAACTGGCCTATAAACACACACATGTTGCGCTGGCTTGAACTCGACTTCCTCACGTACATGGGGTGTGGAAGAGTGTTTGGACGTAAGAGCCAGAACACTGGAGGGGTGAATCAGTGTGTGAAACATTCACCTACTCTATGTTTCTGTTTTTATGGAGACTCAAGCACTTTTCTCATATGTAGGAACTTCACTGCATTAAAAAAAGGAGCGGTTAGCTATTAGTCAAACGAGATCTGCTAATTAAGTGGAACACATTTTTTTTCCCCTGCTTTCGATTAGGTTAAAGTACCCCAGCGCCCATCTCCCCTCTGCTCTCAGCTGCAAATAATTCTGATAATTTGGCAGTGGCAAAATTCCTATTCTAATTATGAGCCGTATTCTAATTCTGCGGCAGTAATTCTCTTTTACTACACCCCGAATCTCCTCTTGCTGCCTTTTTCTCAATGAAACACATTTATGTGCATCTCGCCCTGCCAGAAACGTGGAAATGGGCTTTCTTATAAAAGCCTGAGATGTGAAGATAATTATGGAAAAACAAGGCAAGATATAAATCTGCATTGTATTGTAAAATATTTGTGGAAAACAGGATCCAAGCAGCCAAAAAGAATGATATCCAAATTGCGCTGAAATGATCTGTGGCTTTGTGGGAAAAGAGAGTGTTGCTTTTAACAGCATCTGGGGACTGTTGGTTTAAACAGCAAAATGATTATTGATTATTAGGCTATTTATTATGTGCTGGGGGCATTTTAAGATTTAAATTTGGTTGCATCACATCCAGTTGTTGACACGCTACAGTATCAAGTTACCGTGACTCTCAGTGATGCCGCTGAGGCCTGGGCTGATGTGACCAAATTATTAAGGCATGCATTATTTTGCTTGCTGTTTCAGCAGTCCGTGTTTGTCAGTGGCTGATTGTTATTTTTCAAATAAATTTGAAAACATAGTCATGAAAGTGTATGTACACTTAAATGGCCTATTATATTGTCTGCATGTACAGTTTTATAATTTATAAATCTGAAGTAAGTTCACACTGAATTCAATTAAGTGCATTTCGTTTTCAACAGGGGTGACATATTTCCTTTTGAAACAAGAAACTTTTAAATAGCTAATAGCCTTTATTGATTTGCTATTTGCTAGTTGGTTGTAGGTGGTACATATTATGGAATTTAAAAAGTTTGCAAATGGCATTTACATTTCACTTTAATTAAATGTTTCTTAAATATCAACCCTGTGTATGCTAATTATATATATAAATATATATAATTATATATCTATATATATATAGATATATGAAGTTTGAATGTTCTTACACGTCTGTATGGCTGTTCGCTTCTCTATGATAACTTCTAACGTTCAGAATAAAAGCCTGCTGTCTTTCTGCATTTACGCATTGCTTCAGATCGACTGACATCAAAGCTGCGCTCCTCACTGCTGACTGTAAAGTGAACGTTATCCACTTGGGATCAGTTGTGTTAAACTCAACCTTCTAAAAAAGTTAAGATATACACTTTGACTATACCAAATCTTACATTATTCTATCAATCACCACACACAGCTTTTACTGATATACAGATACAAATACTCCACTGACATTAAGTTCAACTGGGGTGAAATAAAGAATCTCTCTTGGGCTGGAACAACATGTTTATTTCTGTATTAATGCTTTAGTTAGAACACAGAAACATCAGATTCATACAAAGCAATTTGAGGATGGATCTTTGCACAAGCATTAAATTAAAAGAATTAGATCTCTGTGCTATCATGCTAGCAGGTTTATTGAGTAAAGTTTATAACAGTATTTTTTCCCTTTTAGGGTTTCAAATGATATACTACAAATAATTAATTGATAATTGTACATTAATGATATGGTCACAATACGCTGTCAGAGGAATCGTACTGGAGATGCGGAGAAAAGTTAAACAGTCTTTAGTGAACAAACACAGGGGATAATCCACAACCGGAGCAGGAATCAACACACATACATCACAAGTAGACCCGACAAAGGAACAACTCACAGACAGGAAATGCATTGAGTAATCAGGGGAACATAGGATAACTAATTGGACTAAGCAAGGACAGGAAAATGACCATATACAGGCACAAAGGAACAGAAACGGGCAGAAACACAACAAGACAGGTCCATATCCCTGAAATAGCACCCCCCCCCCACACAAACCTCGTACCGTAGAAACAACAGAGGGAGGCATGGGTGGGAACTTGGGAGGAGGATGGACACCTGGGAGGAGGATGAAGAATAGAGCCATGGAGGAGACAACAGAGGGAGGAGCCAAGAAGGAAACAGGAGGAGCCAGGGAGACAACAGGAATAAACAGGGCGGACTATCTGGAGAGAGGAGCCACGGAGACGACAGGAGGGACTTGGAGTAGGTGGCACCAAGTGGGACCCTGATGGCGCTGGCGATCGTCGTGGAAGCGTGGATTCGGGAGGCTGAGGTGAAGCCAGAGCGACAGTGGACCAAGATGGAGGAGCCTGATGGACCCGGAGGGACGAGGCGAATCCGGAGAAGTAAAGTCCCGAGGTGGAGGATGGTCAACAGCAGACCAAGGTGGAACCAAAGGGACAAGGGAGCCCGGTGGAGGCAGTGGACTACTGGGAGGGAGGGGAGCTAGGAGCCATGGTGGAGCTGCTGGGTCGACGGGCTGAGGCGGAGTCCTGCACTCTGAAGCTGGAGGCGGAGACAAGGGATCCTCCAGCCATGACACCGATGGAGACTGGCAGACCCATGGCGAGCCCACCGCACAAATGGAGGGCTGAGGGTGAGCAGAGGAGCTGCCAGACGACAGCGGATGAGGGATGGGCTCTCAGGGATGCCCTTAGTCTCTCTTTGGGTTGGACTTGGAAACAGGAACCATCTCTGGGCTGGACTTGGTGACAGAGTCTTTCCCAGGGCTTGGCTTGGGAACGGGAGCCCTCTCTGGGCTTAACCCAGGAATGGGAGCCCCCTCTAGGCTGGACGTGGAAACCGGAACCCTCTCTGGGCAGGACATGGGAACCGCAGCCCATTCTGGGCTGAACGTGGGAACAGGGGTGACAGAGGGTTCCGAAGAGGAAGGGAGGAGAGGGGGCAGGTCAGCATCCCAATCAATAAGATTCTCTACCGATTTCCATTCACCCAGATCCACTAGCAGCTAGCCCTCAGCCATGTTGCAGTGTGCGGAGCTCCTCCCCGCGATCACACTGATATCTGTTTTCTCCCTCGTGGTGGGCGTGGCAGCCGGCTCTGGCAGCCTGGACTGACGTCACTTGCAGCTCTGGCTCCGCGGTGATCTGTTGCTCTGTCAATTTGTGCGGCAATGGCTAGACGACAATGGCAAGCTCGGGCTCTCCATCAATGCTGGGTTCAGGCTGCTGCCCTGTGCAGCAGAGAGATGGGTGGGCTGGGCACTGGGTCTGGCTGTGACCCGGATCGGAGGTGGATGCTCTCCAGACACTGGATGATTGCTTCCCTACATCTTAATCCGGTGATGTCTGGGAGGTCGACAGGGTGGTGGTAATTCGCTCCGAACCAGAACAGTGTGTTCAGCACAGCATTGTCAAACGGCGTTAAAACAGCGAGCTGGCTAAACTCAACGCATACTCCAATAGGGAAAGGTCTTTGTGGGCGAGGGAGGTGAACCTTGTGGCCAGGGGAGCCATGGGGAAACACTATGGAAACAAAAAAAACGAGAAATAAAAATGGAGGATAGACACGAGGATAACTGTAGTTGGTCGGGTCTTCTGACACAATACGCTGTCGTAGGAGGCACGCTGGAGACGCAGAGAAACATCAAACAGTCTTTAATGAACAAACACAGGGCATAATCCACAACAGGAGCAGGAACCAACACACGTACATCACAAGTGAACCTGACAAAGGAGGAACACACAGAAAGGAACTTAAATGCATGGGGTAATCAGGGGAACACAGGTGCACAGGATAACTAATTAGACTAAACGAGGACAGTAACATGACCATATACAGGCACACAGGAACAGAAACGAGGCGGAAACACAACGAGACAGGTCCATATTCCTGACAGATATATTTTAAGATGTATTGTAATTATTTTTGAGATTACTTTATCTGTGAAGGATATGCGATGAAGCCTTTTATTTGGGATGAGATGGGTTATCTTAGAAGTCAACATATGCTTTGGTCTTTTTATTTAACATTCTGTTTTGACTTTTATTTTGTTTTCCTCTCAAATCAGCTCTGGTTTCATTTTACTCCTCAACACTTTATGTGACTCAATGTGTTCTCTGATGGAGGGGGTAGAAAGTGGCTCTGGCACATTTACAAAACAATGTCTTTAGTCCAAATCAGAAAAAAAGTGACAGCAAATAACTTAATTCTGCAAATAAAGAAGACATCCAGCTTTTAAGTGACTCCAGATTTTGAAGCTGTAACTGAAAGCACATAGTTCCCAGGGTTGCTCTGCTTTGCCTCACAGGCATTAGGTTGTAAATCAATCCCACCCTACTGCCCTTCTATCTCGCCAACACACGTCATGACCTGCTCCTCTGTACACCACACTTTATAACACTCTTATATTAATAATTTGTAAATAATGGTGTCCTATAAGTTTCAGTTTATCTGTATTAGACAAGCGTTTGCAATGTGTGCAGTTGGCTTTCAGTTCAGTCAAAAAATCTCACCATTTTTTTTTTTTGTCATTGAAAATCCTTTTCATTCATTTGATTGCTTACAAAGGAAAAATGACACTTCTCAACTAGCCACATGGTCTGTGATATCACTCATGTCCACTGCACAAACACTGAGGGATGAGTTACAACCCAAAGTTTAATTAGAGATGTGTTCTAATCACAAACCCTGACTGTGAACAATAGTACAATGTAACAACACAGATGAATGTAACACATTACCTTCTTTTTTGCCTCAAATTTCAAGTACATGCTCTCATGTCACACTTTCTTTAAAACGAACCTCAAGAGATGGAGCTATGGCAATAAAAATCAGTTTCATGGCAATAACAGATTTCACATTGCATTAGACATTCTCTCTAGAAAAGCCAGTCTGCACAGGCGGCTAAAAATACATCTGTTCATATATCATTGATACGTTCATTAGAGAGGGGATGCAAGTCAGGATTTATTTGCCATAGTGGCGTAATCCGGCTTGACAGGGATGCGTCCCTGACACATTAACTCTGTCTACTGTGTTGTGAATATACAGGAAAGCATTTTGGAGTAGTGTGGATCTTTTAGTGATGTAGATGTTATGTTTCATATAGCCAGTTGTGATTACTTGAATGTTGCAATGAAATTTTGTATTACTAGCAGTTCTCATGTTTATGAATTGTTTGTTATATTCCTTATTTATAAGTTGCTTTGGATTAAGGCATTAGCTAAATGCATAAATATTAATGCTGAAATATTTTAATTAAATGCCTTGTAAAAATGTTTTTTTCAAAGCATCATGAAATATTCCATTAAAAATAGTATATTGAGCACAAAATCAGCATATTAGAATGATTTCTAAAGCATAATGTGACCTGAAAACTGGAATATTGTCTGCTAATAGTTAAACTTTGCCATCACAGAAATAATTCACTTTTTAAAATCAATTAAAATAGACAACAGTTTATGTATTATTTCAAATATTAAAGTTTGTGTATGAGTACATATTGTATATATGGTCAAAATTGTGCACTTTATGTACACATTTCCATATGTGGAATGTTTTCTTCTTCTATTTAGATTTTAGAAATGCATCATTACCACTGCACATTGTCTATGTTACAGCTGCTGCATGGTAGTACATATTTTATTACAAAAAAAAAACAACAACAACAAAAAAAAACACACTCTTTCAGTCAGACATATTAAATAATATACATTTGTTTTTCAAATGCATTCATCTAAATTTATCCACAACTCCTCTTGTGTGTGTGTATGTCGTCCCCAGATCTCAGCATCGCAGTCAACTCAGGTCTGCCGCGGTGTGTTGTGGAACAGGCAAGAGAACACGTCTGGCAGTGCGTCTCCTTCCGTCACTGCTCGATTTGTCCTGCCATCCACGTCCTCATTTGTCTCAGATCAGTCTGACCATTCTCCTGTTCAGTGTAATGTGGTTTCCCCGTCTGTACCTTCATTACTGCAGCCAGTGGCTCTTCCTGCAGGCTCAACACATCCCCATCAACAGGTGAGACATACGTGACCCTCCGCACAGAACAATCATTCGCAAACACACAGTGTCAAGCTCATCATTATTCTAAACACACAAATGCATGCAGAAATATTCCAGGAGAGGATATGCTGACCTTTACAAATGTCTACTTACAATAATTCACTGGTAACACACACTCATACGCACAAATATGCATGCAGGTGATTCATGCACTGTTGTCGTTTGTCATGTGTGTACATTTATATGCATGCAAACAAACGCACACACATGCACAAACTTTTACAAGGCTTGTCTAAACTTCAACTACCTCATGAGGAGAAAGTCAGTTGATTTTAACATGCAGTGGTACGGGCCTTTAAGTGTGCATTATTTGGAAAGAATTTATCTTCTCTTATTGTGTGGACAGCGTTTCATCATAAACCCTGTGTGATACCGCAGCATGGTTCTATTTTGCATGTGGTGTTAATTTAATTTATCATCCAGGAGTCATTCAGTGAATATTCTTACGCACCAAGTTGTGTTGTTGCCAAACAAATCCGATCATTAAATTGCGGAAAAACGGCTGACAGAAGATGAGAGGAATGTAGAGAAGGACAGATGAGGGAGAAACAAGTGGAAAACACAGAGCCGGGGTCATAGGCTCATGACATGTTCCACATGTCTGTCCATTTGTCCGCTGCGAGCGTTTCTCTACAGGGCTGGTGACCACAGTAGCGGTCAGAGATCAGCTGCAAACTGACAGCACACACACACACACACACACTTGCACGCCCCGCAGTCATTAGCGTCTCTCTCTCACTCTACCCCACGCACATTTCATTACCCCCAGCATTCTCACAAATACCACCCCCCTCCACTCCTACACACACAAACACACTCCAAAATCAGCACACAACCTCGCAGTGCCAAATGAGTCCCACCCGTCTACACAACAACATGTGTTCTGTGGATTTTATTGCACCACAAGCATGTGGAAAAACTCTTCATTACCAACACAGGTCCTGTTGTAAATGTTGGAGTGAGTTGCGTTAGGTGGCTGGATCTGTTGACGTAATTTACAGCAAAGCATCCCTAAACAGACACGAAGATTTTGTATCATATTTGACAATAGAAAAAAATTACACATCTGATTCTGTCACATACAGTATAGAAGTAAATCAAATCTTGAATGCATTAGAATCAAGCTTAAACTTGAGCCAAATCAAACTGAATCTCAGACTTAATAACAAAACTGAGTCAAGTTGAATTAAGTTTAATTGAATCAAATTGAATTTGACTATCAATCTAAAATATATTCTTAAACATTAAATCTTGTTAGCAAGAGATGTAACCGACAATAAGTGTTGGAAAGTTTCGCACAATATAAATGTTTGAGAGAATGCTAAAACAGCCAGAGTAGTGAAAATGTGCAGCAGAAATGGGCCGAATAGGTGAAATGAAGAGTGCAAAAGATTCTCAGGTAACGCTAGAGAGGGATTAATGAGCAGAGAGATGATGGTAAATTAGGAAAGGCATAAAAGTGTGTGTAAAAAAAAAAAAAAAAAAATACTACACATCAGCGTAGGTTCTTAGAAATTTCTTTTCACTTTATTTTGCGTGGTTATTCAGGGGTGGTTCTAGGTTTTCATCCTTAAGACATCTTTGCCGAAGTGTTGCCACTTTGTAAATCAGCACCACTATGTTACTATATAGTAAGTCAAAAGAAGTCTACTTTTTCAATTATATAATCATACCATTCTGCAATTACGTTCAAATTTGTACACAGACTACAAACAAAAAATAAAAATAAAATAAAAAAATAATGTCAATATTATAACGTGTATTACTGTAAACTAGCTAAAAATACAACAGTATCAGGGCTGAATACTAATAAGTTTTTCTGCTGGCCTGGTTGGGCCAGGAGATCAGTGATTTACTTTATTGTAAGTTATTATTTTTTATTATATTGCCCTATGTAACCTTGCAATACCAGCATTTTAGATACCAGTGGAATTTCACAATTCTCGATTCCAATTTATGATCACAGCAAAAACTAACTCCAACCTAACTAATATAAAGTCCAAAACATCAAAAACAAGTAAACAGACTAGGACTGGGTGATAATTCAATACCGATAGTTATAGCAATGTAATTTTCCTCGATAAAACGATATGAAGAGTTCGATAAAATCGATTTATGTGCCAAAAGCAGAACAAAACAGCTGACTCATTTGAATCGCGTCACACGGACGGTTTATCCGCTCGGACCAAATTTCAAACTGCTGCGCTGTGCGAGCTCACTAGAGAGGATGCGTTTATTAACTCGATGCGATTATTATCACCGCATGCGCATCGCGACCGCGTCGCTTCAGTTATGAGCGCAGCTGGCGCGTGCCTACAATTGAAATAACGAACTTGAGCGCGCAAAAGACGCGATATGTGAACGGCTCCGTCATGCAAGCACTAAACAGCGCTGTAAGATCCAGTGTGAACACTTGAATTCAGTGACGAACACAAATGACTCTGTGATACAAACTAGTTAAAGCTGTGTGCAACCAGACAGTCAGAAGGCTTTTCAATCTACACATCTCCATCATTTACCATGGATTTACTGTAGTATCACTCACTGCACCATGGTATTGTGGCAGCAATGTAGGATATTCACATTGAATTTTATTACAGGAGTAATGGTATATAATTTTAGTATGAATGTATTTGTGATTAAGCTAAAGTATGTGTGCATTTATACTGAATCTTTTTAGACATTTACAGATGTTAATGATTGATAATGAACAAACATTTACCTCTGTATCCTCAAGCATTTACCTGTGCATTTCTAAGAGAAAAAAAGTGATATTATTATTATTATTATTATTATTATTATTATTATTATTATTATTATATCATCATCAGTCAGCCCAAACCTGTTTCTTGATTTGAAACAATATAACTCATTAGAACATGCAGAAATTATTTTTTCTATTTAGATATTTATTTTGTTAAGAATAATTAATGGTCTGGTTTCTACAACTTTCACTTTGGAGCAAAAATCTGACTTTAAACTTGAAAGAAATAAAGATTTGACATTTATTGTGATAATTATCGATATCGACTGATATGAAAAAAAAAAAAAAAAATATATATATATATATATATATATATATATATATATTTTTTTTTTTTTTTTTTTTTTTGCCCATATCGCCCAGTCCTAAAACAGACAATAATAAAATACATAAAATAGCACAAATAAATACAATAGAACAAAGGGTTGCACTTTATTTTACAGTATGTGGACTTACAATGCACCTGCCAATGAAACTAATGGGTAATATAAGGTAACTAAATGGATTAAGTTAGGTTAGGATCAGGGTTAGTACCTAGTTATTACCCAGTTATTGTAATCACTATAATAAGTACATAGTATGTACATGTTGAACAGGACTGTAAAAATAAAGTGCTACCGAACGAAGAAACAAATCAAATGAACAACACTTAAATACACAGTACTTTACAGTACTTTTGTAAATTGTATTACTGTATGAAGTTAATGTGTATGTTGTTCTGCATCAGCTGCGTCATGCAGATACACTGTTTTTTTTTTTTTTTTAATTGAAATCAAAGCGTACACGACGTAAACAGCACATGTGCATGGCACAGCTGACACAGAACAGCATATGCTGTTTGCGTTCAGTGAATACGATCCAAAATGGCAATAGGGTGACACGAGAGAAGTGTTATTTTTGTTTTCTTTGCATACAAAAAGTATTCTCATAGCTTCATAAAGATTACGGGTGAACCTCTGATTTCACATGGATTATTTTACTTGCTACATTTCTGGACGTGATCGTGTTAATTACATTGCTGTCTATAGGAGGGTCAGAGTGCTCAGAATGCATCAAAGATATCTTAATTTTAGATTAACTAAGATTTTACAGGTTTGGAACGACATGGGGTTAAGTGATTAATGAGAAAATTTTGATTTTGAGGTGGAGTAACCCTTAAGTTGTGAAGTTAAGAGTGTAACTTAAGTGAGTGAAGAATGCTTTTCTTCTTCTTCTTTTTTTTTTTTTTTTTTTAAATAGGAATTATTAACAGGAAACAGAAGATGTATGAGGCTACTGTCACTTTAAGACCTAATGCACAGATCTGTTATTATTGACACACATCTGATATTTTCTTAACTGTGTATGTTCATTTAAGACAAAATTGGTTGTGTTTACGTGGATACTTATCAAAATGGGAATTCTGACATCATTTTGTGTGTTTGTTCAAGAACGTGACAGAGAACTCAATTTGGTACTTGCATGCTGTCTGAGAGGTTGCTTTCTGTATGCACATGCAGAAACGATATGTTACAGCTTGCGTGTACCACATTGAGTTGTCTTTTTCTTGTGTCATCTTATCCTTGAATGGTGTAAATCATTTGAATATTTAAACTGATGATACTTGAAAAAACTATGAAAAAACGTGAAATTGGTTAACTTTCTTTAGGAAGCCTGATCGCTCAGACTGATTTTGGGGGGCTGATGAGAAAGTTCTCCTTTCATTATTGCTATACATGTATAAACAGATGGCACAGGTTCACTTCACATCCTGCCTAACAACACCACATAATTTGACATTACTTTAGTTCACAATTACTGTCCTATACAGATTTCTCATTTGTTTTTTATTTGATTACCTTACATTGTTGGCTAAATCAACTTCTCATCATGTCTCTCTCTGGGCAGATTTGGGTTGGGTGCGCACACAGTGGATCTGGTCTATCAGGGTTCGCTGCTGTCTACCCTGGAGGAGGTTCTGCTGGTGCTGCTGGGCCCCCTGACCTTGAATGCAGCTACGCTACTGCTGCTCCTGATCAGATGGGGCTGTCAGCTAGCGTTTGGCTCACCGCCCTCCTTCCTGTCAAAGTTTATCATGGCTGCGGCGGTGTGGACAGTGCTGGACCCTCTGGCGGTCTTCGCTGTGGATGCCGTCCTGGGGGTAAGTCACTTAAAATAACGTGGACACTTCTGCACTGTAAATAGAAGTTTCACATTATCTTAGCAAAGTCACTTTACAAATAAAACTGAATGTGAGGGCAAGAATGGGATAGACTGACTGATGAAAGAAAAGATTGTTCAGGATTATAGGTGCATTTTTGGTTCGAAATGTTGAGTGGCATTTACATGTCATAATACACTGTACATTCAGATGTGTAGACACATAGAGATCATCATTCATATTGAAACAGATTTCAGAATATGTTGTAATATCATAAATATGCAGACTAATGCTGAATAACAAAATATGAAATAATTTTGTATTAGTAATGAAATAATTTGTTGTAAAAGTAAAAATAATAATAATAATAAATAAATACATACATACAATAGTCAATTCCTTGACTATTTCACATATTTCATAATCTTCTTAAACAAAAATGAACTGAAATAAGTAGTATTTATGTAAATATTATATATTACAGTAATTTATAATAATAATAATAAGTGTTCCCTTGTGAAAAAGTACATTTTAAGTATATTAAGTATATAAAGTATATTTTTAAGACTGTATTTGCAAATAATGTAATATTAATGGAATAAAATATACTTAAATAGAGTAAACTTACATGAAACACTTTTAAAAAGTGAACTTTATAATAAAAGATGGCACTTTTAGATTTTAAATGGACTAAACTTCAATATCATTACAAATGTGTAATTACAAATATATTTAAACAGATGACATACAAGTTTCAACCAAAATTACCTTAAAGTATAGTTTAGTTTCCCATTAATGCTTCTCACTTTAGTCATATTTCAAAGACAATAGAAGGAATATGTATTAGGTCCTATATGGGTAAAAAATAAATAAGTAAATTACAAAAAAAACTTACTTGCTCTCCGTGTTAGTACTGAACTCGATTTTTGGTACATAAGTGATATTGCGAGACTTTTGCATTTGTTTACAACACGTTTATTTAAAAATAATAAGCATGGGTGTGTACTCTGCGTATATTTAGAATGTTTTTTTGTTTTTTTTTTAATGTCTGTAATGCTTTTACATTTAAACTAAATGAATAAAACTAACATCACAAATTAACAGCAAAATTAAATGATTAGAAGAACAAATATCATAGTGTGAAATGTTTAGATCATCAGAAGGTGAGCTTTTTGAGATCATGGATTTTATATATATATATATATATATATATATATTTGTGGCTAACCTGAAAATTGCAGAGCTTTTCTCCTTCTACAAATTAGGGGCCTTGTTTATTTATGGTTGCACAGAAAACATCCTAAATTTGATCTTACGATCTCTACATTTATACGTGTAATTCATAGAATTAACGCACATACTGTACGTCTCTCTTTCAGATGTGAAATCTATTAGTCTATCTATTAGTCGCAAATGATTTTGAACTTGAGCGCAGCAACTGAATGGTTTTAACTCTCTGCTTTGTAAACTACTCATTAATGTTATTAACATATAAAAGATCACAGTCATTGTCCAAATTCTTTAATTAAGAACGGCGAGCTGCAAGAACAGCTCACATTTCCAAAAACCTGCAGCACTCCGACAAGAAGAAGTGTGTATGTCTGCTCAGACCCTGTCGTGACGCTAAGCACTTTTCCAAGTCAAAGGCAGTTTTTACAAATATGACCATTGGTGTGGAATCTGTGCATACGCACACTTTATAAATGAGGCCCTATATGTTTGTATATTTATGTTTCATATAGGTGAGACAATTGTGATTTTGTGAAACATTTTTTGATTTTGTTTGGTCAGCGTCTATCCTACAGTGCAGAGGAACCGTTGGCAGATGCTGCTAAGCTCTACTGGCATTTTTTTCGGACGGAGCAGTCGGGCACAGCAGGCAATATCATCACGCTCTTCCTGTACGGCTTCCACTGCATCCTCTCCTTCACCTTCATTTATGTTTACTTTCTCAGGTACAGTACCTTGAAAACAAACAGATATTTGTCAAGTTGATCTAAGGGTGTCCTAGTGTTTTAACTGTAATTTGTAACATGCCCTCATGCCATTGCAAATCATTTTGCTTTTTTTTTTTAACTGTGAGCACCCACTTTTGCAGCAGTCTTGGTTCTGAAACTATTTTTCCCAATCATTTCCACCAAATGCATGTTAGAATTTTTTTCAAGAACTTTAAATCTTGAACTAAGTTAGGTTTTAAATCATAACCTTGAACTTAACACAACCAGCTCTGAATCTCACTGCAGAATTGTTGGCGTAGTACTACTTGTGTAGTAGTGGAAATTAAACTCTTAATTTCAGTACTTTATAAAATCATTTCTAGATACATTTTGGTCTAGAAACAAAAATCTCTCTAGGAGTGTGATCCTGGATGAGCTCCAAATTCAATCCACAGCCAGACACATCAAGCAGGCCAGGATACATACATTGATGATGCACTGTAAGTGCTTTAAAAATAAGCAAAGTTAAGTGGGAGAGACAAAACCACCTGATGACTTGAGCACAAGAAGCGGTCACAAAAAAGATAGTCTCCTCTAAACAGACCTAGTTCAGGGCATTTATTTTATAGGGGAACTCACCTGACCTTGATAAGGTGTTCTTCATTTGCCAATTTTAATTGTACAAGAGGGAGAGAGAAAACAGAAGGCTGCTAGCATGGCAGCCAAGCAAGTGAGCAGAGGGATATATTAACATACAACATATATACCACAAATTTATATTTAATATAAAGCAACAAACATTGTGTCAAAAATGTAAATCATTTGACATCTAGTTAATAGCAGTGTTTTGAGCTTGTACAGTATTTGGTAGGGTGAAGATGCTTTTTTTTTTTTTTTTTTTTTTCTGCATCCAAGCAATAAATGATGCCTGTCTCCAGAAATGGAATTTCACAATAAGAACCAAAATGTAGTCTTCTCTTTGCCGTTGTTTTTGCTGTCAACTTGAGAGTTTGTGTGTGACCTTCCTGGTGGAAGTGTCAAAAGTGTCACAACACTGCAGTCCACACGATTCAGAGTCTGAGATTATGGCAGTGTATTTTTGGACAGGGAAACCCTGAGGGACATCCAGCCAATGAAGTCCTGTCCACCAGCACATAAGCATCATAAACAGACCCTATCAAGAGCTTTCTGCTCATTACCATCATCTGACAGCCAAGTGTTGATGTAATGTAATTTGATGTAATACTCTCATGAAATTAAAGAATGGATAATCAGAGAAATGACATGAAGATGAGCTGAAATCACCTTTACAGGGTTTGTTAATATGCATGACAGACGTAATGAATATTGGGATTTATGATTGTATTTCCAGGAACCAAATTGCGATGTGTTTTGGAATAATGTCCAAGGATCATGCACAATAAAACTAAAAAAAAAAAGGACCCCCACCCCCCTCCTCCTTCATTGTTTAAATTGCTGCTACTGGGCAAGAGAATGATGCCCAAAATCATATTGGAAAACTGATTCTAAGGAAAAAGTTGAACCAAGAAGTCAAGAAATACATGTGTAAAATATAGATATGGAATCGGCTGTTTATGGTTTTCATTTCATGTACCATCACTGTTTTGAATGTTTAGGTCTGTAATCACACTGACTGTAGCTTTAAGGACTGGAATTAAAACAAAGGACCCAAAACTGTAACAACCTGATTTTTCACTAATCAATGTAGAATGGTCTCAGAGAAGGAGCTTTCATCTTATTTCTCAATGGCTGGGCTTTTATCCCACACTGGATGGACGACATTAGATGTCAGCCGTAGAGGCGGGTGATGTCTCATGCCAGTGCACGGCTCTAGGATGGCAGGGTTGGCTCGTGTAACGTGGGTTAAAGCTGAAGAGTGGCTGTGCTGTGTGAATGTAGGCCAGCAGTCTGATTGTGAGTAGGCTTGCGCGTTTTTATGGGTTATCTGCTTCTATTCACTGTGTGGAGAGAAGCACTGACACAGTGCCTGACCTATTTCTAAAATAACGCCTGAGGCTACACGTATAGATAGAATGAACTGTTATCCGTTTTTAATTACATTTTAGCAAGCCCTGATTCAGTCCCTGCAAAGCAGGAAAAAAAACATGTTTTGCATTTTTTCATTCTGTTTGTTGGAAAATATACAAAGACAATTAGACATCTGAGGTGGGACCACTGGTGAACATGTTATTTTGAAATAAGAGGTGAATAGTGTCTGTTTTAAAGCAGTGAACAGTAAATGAATGGTTCTCCTGCCCAACATCTGGTTGGTTGAGAGGCTTTCAGGCTGTCAGTCTCATTGGTTGAGAGGCAGATTGATACAAGAATGTGCTAGTTCTCCTGGGTCTTTGTTTGATTCCTGATCCCTAAATTTCTTTGTGTTAGAATTTTGTCAGGAGTATTTTGTTTTGTACCATTTCAAATGCTTAATGGATTGTTCAATCTTGCTTCCACCTTCAGAGTTCGGTATCTAAAACTCTTGTCATTTTTAATGAACCCCAAAACCTTATTAACTTGTTCTGTGTTTTAAAGCACGGCGGGAACTGAACACTGAGTCAATTTCTAGGAGCAGGACTGAGCACCACTGGTTTATAGGGTGTCTTGTTTTCTCATTCATAGCTTTTTCTAACATCGGACCAGTCCTTTAACTGTTAGCTAGACACATTCTCAGGACTTTATTGCTTGTACACCTGCCATTAAGATTTATTTGGATGTCTTAAGTTATAATAGAAATGTACACATAAAATGTACTTACAGGATTTCCGTGGGTCTTAAAAAAAGTCTTGAATCGCTTTTTCGTGAATTAAGGCCTTGAAAAGGTCTTAAATCAGAGCAAAAAGTCTTAAATTCATGATCATGGCATTAATTTTCGTGAGGAATTTTTTCCTCATGTGTTTCATTTTTAAGGGTTGCGAAAGCATAATTTCTGTGCTACATGGCTTAGGTCGCTCAATATTCATAACAATACGCGATAGATAGCGATATGTGCTGCTTCTTCTGTCAGTCACCCGAAGAAGAACTTGTCGTATTGATTTTTTTATAGTAATAAAAGTCATTTAGTTCAGTTAGAGAACAGACAATACAATTAAAACTAAAAGCGGCTGCTCAATGCAGTGTACCGAATGACAAAAGCGAAGGAAAGTAAAGAAAAGAGGGAAATCTCAAACTAACTAAAAACAAACATTTGCTTGATGCCAAATTGCCGCTAATTTGAAAGTGAAAGTAAAACTTGAACTATACTTAGACAACATATTGTTGTATTGTTTTACCTTCATTTTTTTTTTCCTTAAAGGGGTCATCAGATGCAAAGTTTACTTTTACATGTTGTTTTAACATTAATGTGTGTTGGCAGTGTATGTACACATCTATCCTATAATGATAAAAATCGATAGTTGATTGACATGAGCGTCTTACCTCAGTTCAGCTGTAAAAGTCTGACCTCCATTGTCTTGATGCCGGAGCAGGGATGTAAGTTTGACAAGAATATCTCAAATTGAGCGATTGAGGTGTTGTGTTGCTGCATGTAATTATGAACATAGTGGTGGTCATTTACTCCCGACATCTGAGCAGCTGAAGATGCAGTGGAATACGTTTGTTTGTGAAGGGAATGCGCCTCCCGATCTACATATATCCGTCTGTGTTAGCGCAAATCATTCGTGATCCAGCTTCACTTATAGCAGATGTGAGTATAAGGGTTTTTTATGAATCTTTGCGATCGTCTTTCCTAATAACATGCTAGTTAGCAAGTTTAGCAGCTAAACGTGGCTAAACGTTGCTAAATGTGGCTAAAGTAAACAGGCTCGTCACTCCACAGAGAGAAGAGAGGGAGGGGGCGAGCAGAGCTTATTAACATTTAAAGCAACCTTGACCAGAATAGGATGATTTTTGCAGAGCTGATTTTGTCAAGGTAAAAAGGGTGTTGCTTTTACACTACCATTGATAATTTTTAAAAAATTATATTACAGACTTTTCATTAGGACCCTAAAGAATCATATCAACTTGGGTATGGGCATGGTATGGGAAAATGGGCATCCGATGACCCCTTTAAATGTTTGGCAACACTTTATTTTACGGTTTCTTAACTAGTTGCTTATTAGCATGCATATTACTAGAATATTAGCCATTTATTAGTACTAATTTAGCACATATTAATGCCTTATTCTACATGATCTTATTCTACATCCCTAATCCTACCCAGTACCTAAACTTAACAACTACCTTACTGACTATTAATAATCAGCAAATTAGGAATTTATTAAGGAACAAGTTGTAATGAATAGTGAATAAGTGTACCCTATTCTAAAGTGTTACCAAATGTTCTTTAGTTGGTCTTAAAAAGGTCTATAAAAAGTCTTAAATTTACCCTCATAAAACCTGCAGAAACCCTGACGTATTACTGTTATTGCTGGATGTGAGAAGGCTCTACTGATAATGATTCAGTGCCATTAAGATCACATTGACTACATACAGTACAATTCAGCATGTTTCTAAAATGTTTGCGTTTCGAGGCTGATTGTCGGTAACAGCCATTTTAGCCCTGCTGAAAAAACAATAGAAACCATCACAGAATTTTTAACGGTTTCACTGATTATAATGGGAATTGTACTGGTTTTAATGAAAACTGTAATGGTGCCTATTGGTCTTTACTGGTAATTGGTCGCCTTCTATTGGTGGTTTGTTAAAACCACTAAATCCCAATGGAACATGTCCCAAAACACACTACAAGAAACATTTTTGAATATTTTTAATGGTTAAAAGTTGATGGTTTGTAATGGTGTTTGTATAATACAGAAGTTAATATAATGGTTCTACACTGTTTATTATAAAACCCTGACATACAGTAAGAAATATCAATTTAAATGTTGAATACATATTAGTTCACATTAATGCATGTACTATAATAGAATATGTGTACTCTGGCATACATTTTGATCATAAATGAATGGGTTATCGTCATATATTTATGCATGCTTAGGTCATGTGTACATGCCATAGCAAAGCAATCATCACACGCTTTTTTTTTCCCCTTGGTAGAATGGTGGATCGTTACATTTCACAAAGCTCTACTGCTTTTCATCCTTTATACTCTGCATGGTAGATGTTTCATTTTCTGGAGTGCTCATTACCCTTTTGAGCGAAAAGAATCTCTTTTCCGCGGTGGAGGGTCAAGCCATTTTGAAGAGAAGCCAGGCTGTGTGTTTTTCACGGCTGTTGATTCATGCACTGAGTATGAGAGATGTCTGAGGAGGTGCCACCTTAAGACTCAGTATCAGTAACCACACTGTAGTGGTCATATGACTCACAACTTCCTCACCAGACAGAGATTCAGCTCAGCTCCTTTGAAGAACATTAGGATCTAGGTATGATCTGAAGAGACAAGCTTCCCACAAAAACACAAGCAAATAAGCCTCCTACACTACCTTATGATTTTGAGATCCAACATTCAATGCACCTTCTCTGTGATGAGTGAGAGAGGAGGCTTTATTTGATATGCTTCTGAAGCTTAAAACCCACTAGAGGTCCAAGACGTCTATTAATTCCAGCTTTTACTTGAGTTGAATATAGGGGAGAAGAAAATACCAGAATTAGTTAACAAATGTGTCAAACCTTTTCAGCTACGCAAACCTTCTGTTGTAGACTAGAGTCGCTTCTGTTCTGCAGGTTGACATTGACGGGTCAGGCCTGCTTTTCTGCCGAGCTGAAGCTCATCAGAATTTCACTCTGTTGGAAAGGTCAGATGAGCTGTTCGTCAGACGTTAACAGCCTTGACAGCAAAATGATCAGGATGTGACAAGGTGGCATAAAATCCATTTGAACTCTGAACTTCTCTCCTGCAACTTTGTGACAAACCAAGAAATAGTTTACTGATTATCAGTTCATCTTTACATGCCCTCCATGTCATTCAAACCCCTTATTAGTTGTTAAATTCTAATATTATGTTAATATTCATTAGGGTCTCCCAAATATCATTCATACTTGGGTTCATTTGAAAAATGTCACCTTTAGAAGCAGAAGACTAACATTAACATCAATGACACAGAATGTCATCGGTTCATTCAAGTTGCGTGACTAATTAGAATTTAATACATAGTGTATTTTTGTCTCTTTTGTTGGAGCTTGGTGCTACAAATTCACATTGACATTCTGCTTCTTTTAACAGACTTCACAATGATGGGAGACTATTAGATATCTACCAGCGGCTCCACAGCACTGAGGGAGCATTCTTTGTTCCACATGACATGGAGGTCTCCAACCAGGAGCTTAATTACATTGTAAAGAAGGCAGAGCAATGGAGAGGCTTCAACGGAGAGAGACGCAAGGTGAGCCTGAGAAAGTTCTAACCAGTTTATAGTGGTAACAGCCAGCGCTGAACGCTGGTCGAGAGACAATATTTTCTTCCGTCATGGCGATCCAGCTGCCATGGGCTGCATTTCCACACAACAGTTGACTGTTGCAAAGCTCTACTCAAGTCTCAGGCGCTTAATTGGATTAATGGTTGTTTTAAAGGAGATGGGCAAAATGGTAGTTGATACTAATCCATCAGATTGCCTCTGCAAAAGATTTCTGTCTGTCTGATGGCTCATAGATGCCCGCTAGCATCTGTGAGTAAGAAAGCCTTTGTGATGGTTTTCAGAAATGGACTGTCACATTGAACTGTTCACTGAGCTTTCTAATATGCATTATAATTAACATAAAATGGAATCAAAGGATATAACATTATTATTTCAAATCATTCTGTTTTCTTTAGTTACATTTATGAATGCCAAAAATTTGTCACAGAGGTTTTTAGCTAGTCTAATTAGTTGGGGCTAATTATCCAAAAAGGAATTTGGCTTGATTAATCCACGGAAATCAATTTCCAGCAATATTTCATTAAGAAAAAAGACCGCTCAATCAACAGTGGCACGCATGAGGACACACACTCGCACACACTGAGTTCACAACATGGGTGGCAACTCCTCTTTTAGTGCTCTTGATGAAGAAATGTTATTGGCTGTCAAACAAGTCATTAAAAAGGAATTCTCAGATTCCTAGCTCAATCGTAGACCTTTGCAAATCCTGTTATTTTTGCAGCCCTTTGCAATGACTCTGTTTATGTTTTAGATTCAAAAAGTACTGCTACAGCTGTGGAAATATTAGTAATGAAGGTGCTACTAATTGGATGCAGTTGTTTAGATTATAATTAAGCAAACAACATCGTTTAGCCAACATACTTGCAGAATCTTTTTCAACTAGAGCGGTCTCCATCCCAGAACTGCAGTCATAACCTCCTCTCTCATATTGGCCCTAATTTGCCGTTATTGAACTGATAAAATGCTAACACATTAAACACATTTGCCAGCATGATGAAAATTTAGGGTTATTGCATTTCACAATTTTTACATTATTCAGGCTGACGATTTTTCATTTAAATAAGACGGGCTAGGCCATTATTTCATAATTATTGTGGCAATTTCTCTATGCAAAAAGGGTCACTTTCCCAACTCAGCAAAGACATATCCCTATTAAACTAATTTGCCTACATGCAAATTTTTGTCATTTTTCCCTCATTAACTATTTATCAACACAGTAGAAAAAATATATGTTGGAGGGGAGGGAGCAGCCAGACAGTGCTGAAACTAATATTTTGCAACTCTAATGATTTTTTGCATCCTTAATTAGATAGAATATGCTTGATATGATTAGGTCAGGATGTAGTAGTTTTCATTAAAAATAGATTTCAGAAACTGTATTCCAAATGTTCCCTCACAATTAAATAATGAATCCGGCACATTCCTTATTATGGACCCAATTAATATCGTGGAAAGAGGCGTGATTTTAATAACAAGAGGCCACGAGGCCTTCATTAGCAGAGAATGGGGGTGGAGAGAGCATAAAAAACATTTACAGGTTGGAAACTTCCGAAAGTTTTAGCGGCTTGTATGAATGCCTGTGACCAATACCTGCACTGATCATTACGAATGAATATTGCAGTGTTGCAGAGACTGATATGCTTTGCCTTGGTCTCCGCTCAGGGTTTTCAAAATCAATTTCAACTAAATATCATAATTTCAATAAATATAATGTATTATCATTAAAAAAATCTGTTTTATATATTGCAAGTATTTGATAGCATTTTAAAGTAAAAATCAGTGTCCTGCTATACTTTATCTTAAACTGCTTTAACTCCCATTTTTGAACATTTTTATAATTCATGAACAAAAACATTTTGCAATATGATTTGGATGTACATTTTCCATGGTAATGCAATGTCTGATTTTAAAATGGTTTTCAAAGGATGAATTTTGAGATTTTAAGTTTTCAACTGACATATAATTTCTCATGATTTCTAAAGTGTGAGGCAATGAGGTAGTATTTTTGTGACAAGGGTCAGAACTCCTGTTAAGATGTAGATTTTTGAGGTGCACTCTTGTCATAAATTAATCTATTACTTTCCCTGCATAATTTGTAACACAAAACAGAGATTAGATTAAGATTTATTCGGTGAAGTAAACTTAGGCGTCCCGGTTAATAAGTAATTACCAGCATTCAATATACATTTTTACATAAAATCAGTGTTCAGGTCATCTAGCCTTTATAAGGTTATTAAAGCTGCTAATTTGCTAATTTTAAATAACTTGATTCCTTCCTGATATAAAGCACATTTTTTCTTTATAGAATTAAGAAGTCATTCTGACAGTAAACCAGTTGTTGGTAATTCATCATTAATGTTAGTTTCTTCTTCCAAACACAAAAACATAAATAAATAAATAACGCATCAGATTTTTTACTCTTTACTTAACTACGTATTATGGCTTGTTTTCTTCTAGGCCATGTGATCAGCATTATTACATTATTAACACAATCATAATCCAGCGGCCACTGAATAAAAGTACGCATTTGCATTTCACAAACACATACAGTATGGCTGTCTACATTGTAGGTTGTGGGTGTTTTAGTGCAAAACATTTCTTTGACGATGATTACAACCGCATAGACTTTATGTTCTGACTGCACTCCTATATAGTGTATGTCTAGCGAAGGGGCCTAAAGTCAAAGTGTGCGGATAATGAGCTCATTAATTATGTATAGGCACTGCTGCAGATGGACCTCATTAATTGCGTGCCGTCACCTTCTTGATTACTGTACCTGGAAGGGAGGTGCTAATGTCTGCCGTGCTTAAGCAGGTAACGCAAACTGTTTTGTCACCGGCTGTGTGACAGTGACAGAGGAGTCCGGCGTCGCCGTAATCTTCACCGTAATTCACCAGAACGTTACGCTAATGGCTGCTGATAGCCCTGGAGATGTTTTCGCTACTGAATCGCATCGAGATTTGTGCTCTGTCGTGCTATTTGTCTCCACATGTCTCAGTAATGTCTTTCCACGGGCTGAATTTAGGGAACACCCTAGGTGCTTTGCAAAACAACTGACAGGGGGCCCAACCTGTCGCAGGAAGGAGAACACATGCATTGAAGATCTAATGACGAGCAGACTGCCGCTCTCTTCCTGTGCGCCCCCCACCACTCATCTCTCTGTCTCTCCGTCTGTAATTATTAAGACGGAGTTACGTGGGACCTTTTCACGCTGTTGCTTTACTCCAACTCTGTGACAGCAAATTCATCAAACAACTTGCTCCAAACCTGCTCTCTCTACCGTTGCCTTTGTTAAAATGATGAAACATTGTCACATATATGTAATATTTAAGAGTTGGAAAACCCAGATAACATTGTATTTATTCTTTGGCGTCAACTTTTATTCAAATATCGCTTTCTGTATGTACATTTGATTAGGAGATTCTCACACAAACTGTCAAAAACATTTTTACAACAGTTTGGGTCATATTTCTTCCCAAAGAGAAATAAAAGCATAACAAATTACAGTTTAAATTTACAAAGTACATGCCTACTTTAGAAACAATATTTGGTCACACTTTATATTAGGTGGCCTTAACTACTATGTACTTACATAAAAAAAATAAGTACAATGTATTTAATGCTGTGATATTGTATTGCTAAACACTTTTACTTCTATTAAAGTGGAATACGGGTAAGGTTAGGGACAGGTTTGGTGATATGGGTAGGTTTAAGGGTGGGTTAAGGTGTAAGGGGTCAACAGTGTAATTATGAATGTATTCACAGAAATTAATTACAAATGAAATTACATATAGCTATTTTTTTATGTAAAAAAATATAAGTGCAAACATGTATGTACACAATAAGTGCATTGTACCAAATTATTAATTTAAATGTAAGTACATAGTAGTTAAGGCCATTTAATATAAAGTGGGACCCAATATTTTATTAATATGTTTATTGTGTAATTCATGGCAATTAGGTATAATAATAATAATAATAATAATAATAATAATATCTCCCTACTGTTATGCTATACCGTTGAAAAGTTCAGGGTCAGTATGAATGTTTTATTTGTATTAGTATTTATTTATATTAGAATAAAGTTATGCTGCTTTTGCCATCACATAACTAAAATACATTTAGTGTATTTCAATATAACTGTTAACTGTTGAACTGTTAAATTGTGCTGTATTTTTGATATGGCCGAAACAACTAAATGTGGCCTGGTTAAGCATATGTTTAAAAAACATTTGAAAAAATCTTACAAACTCCAAACTTTTAATCAATAACCTGTATTGCAGCATTACAATTTGAAAGCACTGTATTACTAAATTTCAGCAAATGTCATTTAAAAAATCCATTTACTAAAAATGTAAAACATCCATATGCATTACAGTAAGCAGAGTTTTGAGGATTGTTTAGAGTGCTTAAGAGTCACAGTTAAATAATTCTGCATTTCCTATGAATCAAACCCAGATTAGAATCACTTGTTTTACGTTTTTAAATATATTTAGCTAGTCCCAATTTATGTCCAAAAACAATTTTTCGGCTTTAGTTCTCACCTACAAAAGCTAGTGGACTAGTGGTCCATGACCGGCATATTCCGGAGACACTGTCAGGCAACAATGGGCCTGAAAAAGCCCTGGAAAAACACCCAAAACAGGAACATAAACACTGGAACGAAGGGGGAAGCTGCCCAGAATCTGCCCTGATATGGGAAGGGTCACAGGAAGGCACCTGCAGCCCTACCCCCTCCACTCCGCCGGCCTGTTTGCTTGCATTAGTTCTGAAAGCCGCTTCTTCAATTACAGGAGGCTATTAGTGGACAGTGCACAGAGGCTGCAGGGCCTCAGGCTACAGCGGCACAGCCACACAACAGAGCTCAATACGACATGACTGCAGAGGGGACACGCCTGCCATGCAGAAAAGGTCAACGGCTTTTGGTGGGCAGCAATGTGTGAAAGTGTTGCAGTCGCACAATGGTTTGAGAAGAGAGAGACAGTAGTCTGGATTTGCGTGGAAGCCCCTCAGATTGTTCTTGGCTAATTTATTGTGTTGATGTGTTTATAAGGCCCGTGTGTTATTCAGCATCTTCAGTTCGGTCACTATTTTTTGTTCCTGGTTAAGTCAGGATTCTATGATGGATGGGTAATCAGTAAAAACAGAATCTTAGCAAGTGAGCAAGAGTTAGTTCGCTCACACGCTCTGAAAACATGGCAGCACTATGATTGTTTTTATACAGCGCTTGTTTTCCACATACCAGGCTGGACGTTGGTTCTATCAGAGATGGACGTTTCTTTTAATTTTATCCGAGCATATTGCACACGGTCAGCTGTCAAAACAATTGCAGCTGGGAGTTTGAAATTGAGTCCACATGTTTAAACTCATATAGATCCTGTAATCTCTCTCTCTCTCTCTCTTTGTCTCTCTCTCTCTCTCTCTAGTTCACTCGTAATGTAAAACAGAAGGAACAAATTGGATGGTCAGTAAGTCAGTGAACATTGTTTAAAGATGCAGCACAACAGGGATTTGTGAGAATACCAGGTTTTTAATATCATTTTTTCCTTCTGTGACCAAACAAAATGAAATTGTTTTCAGACAACAGCTTCAACTACTGATTGTATCTCCCATGCAACAGAAACTGAAAACAGGGGTAGTGTATTGCTAAAACACAACAGTAAAATAGGCATATACTGTACAGTATATACTCTCCCAGTACAAACACATTCATGTTTATATTTAAGAGATATTTACAAGTATATGCATTTATTACATTTTTATATAATGTATATTATGTATAAATACAAATATTTTGTACATGACATATTTCTCTTAAATATATACATTAATATATATATATATATATATATATATATATATATATATACACACATAATAATTACACACAGTACACATACATATATTAGGCAAACTTAAACTTTTATTTTGTATGCGATTAATCACGATTAATCATTTGAAGTGTGATAATATTATATTTCAAAATAAAAAGGGATTATTAAAAAAATAAAAAATAAATAAAATCAGTAAGCTTTTATTTTGGCGGGTTGGCAGCAAGTAATTATATGCGCTGCCGGGTTTAGTGCTGCCAATTGAAGAGCATCATGTCACAGTTTTGCATTGTGCTTTGAAAACGGCAGCAGATTGGCTAGATTTATGCTTTCTTTTCATTAAAAAATCTTATACAGTATAACAGTTTGTCAATCTACAATGATAATTGTGCATTAACAACTGTCAACCTTGTCAGTATGCAAATGAGCGGTCTGAGCGTATTTACACAGCACATTTTTTTTATTTTGGTTATGCATGCACACCTACGTACCACTTATGTGCACCACACACACACAGTGGTTGAATAAGAAAATAAAAACCAATACAGAGATTTTTTCTTTCGTTACTTAAATTATAAGGGCATTCTAACTGCAATCTAAAAGGCTTCATCATGTAGTAAATGCTTTTGGACTCTCAAGGTGTGTTTTTGTTTGTCAGTGACTTACTCGATAATCATCTCAGTATTGTTTCTCTGTCCCTCACAGTCACAATAATATTATGTCAGTGGAATGTTTTTAAACACTAATCACTTCTGTTGTCTTCTTTTTCAAGAATGTCAAATGTTGAGTTTGAACCACAAAAAACTTGCTTGAGCCTGTGCGCATCTCGTATTGAGTCAGTGTTATTTTGTTCGTAAATTATCAAGACTTTTAGACAATTTTAACAGGGGTGAAGGAGTGAAGTCAGCTAAAATTGGCCATGTTTGGTAAATGACTTATAATAGCATCAAATAAATAGAATTGTTTTGAAATTCTGAGAGTTGGAGTATCAGCACATACATCCTTGAGCCATGACACAACATTTAGGTAAAATGGGCAAATGGTTCAGGTAAAATGGGCCAATATAAAAAAGAACAACACAGGTAATTTTGGCTGAAATTGACACTATTGTCTTTAGTGCGCCAGAGCAACAACATACATATATTTCATTAAATAGAAAGTTGAACGGATATTTCATTAAACAATGCAATAAAAAAAAAAACTGATCTTGTTGTATAGGTGTGTAAGTATGTGCATTGGTGTCTTCTGTGTGTATTTTTTAAAGACTGTTAAGAATTTGCATGGACATATCTAGGCCTGTAAACCTATTTTCCCCCTCAATTTCTGTGTAAAAGTGTGTGTGTGTATGCAGCCCATTTTACTGACATCTTCCTTTCTTTCACTTTCTTTTCTCTTCTTGTCTCTCTGTTACCTTTCTTTGCTTGCCCTCTTGCCATACTGTCTGCAATGCATTTTTTTAAGACTGTTAAGATTTTGTATGGATGCATATCTAAGCCCATCAACCTATTTTCACCCTCAGTTTCTGTGTAAAAGTGTGTGTGTGTGTATGCAGCCCATTTTACATTTCTACCTTTGTTTCACAAAAATCAAGCTTTATTTATTTATTTATTTTTTTAAATATATATATATATATTTTTTTTTTTTACAGAAAGCATGTCAAAACATTGTTCATAAGTCTTTGCTTTGTTGGTAAGCTACTTATAATTGCTTTAGTACCCTGATTAGTGACGATTGAAATTTACAATGTCACACTCACTTACCTTACAATTTCTCTGACAAGTTTCATGTAACACTCTGCCCTGCCCGCCTTAAAAAAAACCTCTGACCATTAAAAAATTATTGTTACATGTCAACAAGTGTCGAAGCTACAGTTATCAGTTATTGTGATCGACTGTAAATATTTCAAGAGATATGACTCTACAACCTTTTTACCGGATAGCCCATTTTAGCTGACTTCACCCTACATGATAAATATTACATAATAGACAACATTGTTGGTCACACGGTAACACTTTAGAACAGGGAACACTTATTCACTATTAACTACGACTTTTCCCTTAATAAATTCCTAATTTGCTGCTTATTAATAGTTAATAAGGTAGTTGTTAAGTTTAGGTATTGTGTAGGATTAGGGATGTAGAATAAGGCCATGTACAATAAGGCATTAATGTGTGCTTAATTAGTACTAATAAATGGCTAATATTCTAGTAATATGCATGCTAATAGGCAACTAGTTAAGAAACCATAAAATACAGTGTTACCAGTCACTTTATTTTAAGGTTCAATTCTCACTATTAACAAACCATTAACTACAACTTTTGCCTCAATAAACTCTTAATTTCCTGCTTATTAATAGTTAATAAGGTAGTTGGTAAGTTTAGGTATTGGGTAGGAATAGGGGTGTAGAATATGATCATGCAGAATATGTGCTTTTATAAGTACTAATAAACAGCCAATATGTTAATAATAGGGATGTTAATAAGCAGCTGGTTAACAGTGAGGATTGTTCCTTATACTAAAGTGTTAGCACATTATTAAGCTAAGGGGGATGTTAAGGGGGATGGTGGCACTTTTTGTCATTTTTTTCAACAAGTTGAATGCTAATTCCAAATCAGTATGGTGTAAGTAGATGAAACAAGTTGGACGCGAATTCTCATTTTAGTCCCCCCCCTTTTTTTTTTTTTTCTTGAAAGTTTACTGCTGCAATATTGTATCAACTAATGATTAATAACCAGTTGGTTTGTAAGAATCTTTGTCTACACAATGTTATAGGCTGTAAAAATGTTCTTGAAACAATGCTACAGTTGCAGTAACATCAAATTAAATAAGGCAAATAGGATCATATTTATTAATATTTAGAATCATTTGACTGTTTTACGTTTCCATTTCCATTTTAAACGTTTTGTTGTTCTTGTTTTTGTTGTTTTTTGTTTTTTTGTTGTTGTTTGTTTTTTTTCTTTCATATATGTCTATATAGTTTTTGTTTTTAATTTTATTTTATTTCAAGTAACTTTTTTTAATTTATTTATTTATTTATTTTAAAGTTATAATGACCCTGCTTTGCATGCTATTACTAAACAAAATATTAGTTATAATAGTTTATTTAAAGTATTATTATAAGAAATGAACTTTGCAATTATTTCATTACTTCAGTGTCTTTCACACTATTGCTGTTCCCACTGGTTTAGGAAGGTCTGCTTTGTTTTGTGTCTAAAAACACCCTGTAGCTATAGTAAAGTCACTGTAATGCACAGTTTTGCTTATTGCTTTAACGAAAGTGCTCATGGAGTTTATGACGACATAAAGTGAAGTTATACTTCAGTGATTTCTGTGACTGAATGGAAAAAAATATATATATTTATATAATAATACATTTGTGAGGAGAATATTCAGCACACTCTCATGACTGTCATAGTCTCAGTTCGTGATTATTTTAAGTTTTAGTGAATTGGTCGCTAATTTTGATTTGGATGTTTTTATATCATCTATTTACACCATACTGAAGTTTAAGTTTAGAAGGAGAGTTGGGGTGGGCCTTACTGCTTACAATTTTTCTAAACATCACACTTTTCTGTGCGAGTCATGTTGAACAAATTCATACAAAATTACCACCTGTCAGGGTATGGCGTGGTAGTCAGCAAGCACAACGGAAGATCACTATAGGAACAGTCTTAAATCAGTAGGCCAAAATACGCAGGAGAATAACAGGAGTATTAAAAACCACATCAGTCAAAGATGGGAGCTGACAAAGAGTCAAAACACAGGGCTATACATGCAAGAACCAAACAAAAGTAACTAGATTAGACACAGATGAAAGTAATTAGCAACTGAGGCAACTAACAAGAGGTAATCAAGAACTAAACTGAAATGAAAAATAGTTATTTTCCCGTGAGATCTTTGTTCTGTTGAAAAATCGGATCTGTAAATTGAAACCCAGATGAATCATTCTGATCAGGCTGTGTTTGTAGCCAGTATCTTTGCTGATGCTCAACTAAATCTATGAGTAGACTGGTGTATGCAAAACATTCTTAGTACTAGTAAATATCCCTGATTCTGTCCCCTCCAAACAAACCTCGAAAAAGTTTCACTTCCAGGCATTAGTGCTTCATGCAAGTCGCTGTTTCCTTTCCGGAGTTGTTTATGGATTAAATGGGCTTTTTAAGCATTTATAAAAGCAGATTAGTAACAGTGAATTATGCAGATGCATGGAGCAGATTATCCTGAGCTCAGATACTATCTTCTCTTTATCTGTCTCTGCTTGGAGTCTGAAGTTAAATATTCATGCCTGTTTAGTTTATAAATCTCTCTACCAGCCCAGTTTCAGTCAAGCACACGTCACAGTAGATTGGCATTACATTAGCATGAGTTCATTGAGGTAAATGAGTTGTGCTGTCAAAAGAGCGCTCACTCTGTCCACCGCTAACAAGCAATAAATAAACAATACAAATGATCTTGAGATGACTCATTTTGTCCGTTCTGATGTTCAGCAGTTGTTTGTCAAGTCTGTGGGAGCGGTAGGGCAGATATAAAACCATTCCACAGCCAAATCATGCTCGAGCATCGCAAATTCATGTTGCCCTAATTACACAAACAACATGCTTCGCCATGCGTGCGGTAATAGTGCGGTAATAATGCACATCTATGAACATGCAGCCAGAGAAACCCATTCAGAGAAATCACATGGAGTCTACAGCATCTCAGATCTGCAGAGAGAATAGCAATCAGGTTATGGAAAGTCAAATATAAACTTAGATTCTTATCAGAATTTATAAAAATTTGCTATTGTCATTTTGTCATTTATTTATTTATTTATTTATTTTATTTTATTTAATTAATCAATGCTATATGCTTTATATATTAAAACATGTTTTATTTATTTTATGTGACAGAAACACACACACACACAGTAACACCAGTGACATACATAAGAGCTGATATACTCATCTTTACTGTTGAAGTGACTTCCACAACGAAGGTGACACAGTAATACCAGTGACAATTTTCATGAAAAATGCATTTCACAAAATGGCTGCTGCAAGGTATCAAACCACATGTTGTCAGTCATGGTGTACTCAATAAATTAAGTAGTTTAATCCATTTGTATTCTAGGTTTTTTTTTTTTTTTTTTTTTTTTTAACAATTACTAACAATAAAGTAGGTCATACAAGTGACTTCAACTAAAAGCTTCATATAAAGTCATGAGATAAATGAGAAAACTTCTGATAACTAAAAAAGGACTTAACATGAGCCTTTTTTCATAGATCTTTAGAAAAAAGGAAGAAGTCAAGTGATGTCATCAGTGTGATTTTTATTTCAAAATAAACATTTTTTCATAATAACACCAGTGACACAACTCCAGGGGACCACTGCTTTTATTATATGTTTTATATTAGTAATTTGGCATTTATTTATTTATTTATTTATTTATTTTTTTGCCATTTACATCATATATTTTATAGTTATGAATACATTATTGTATTTCAAATGGTAGAAAAACTGTTTTTGACCTCAAAATAAAACACTTTCCATGGCTGTGGGGAGGAACGGTTTTGTGGTGCTTGGAATTCTATATAATTATTTTAAAAACAAATAATGACACATTAATGGCATTCTATGGTCAGTGTAATTGTTCAAAAACATATAGTTTCATTTTAAAATGAAGTGTTTTTCAAGTGTAATGTATTTCTGTAAAGGCAATATACATTTCCATAGAATTACCCATGTATGTGCTTGTGTATGTATATGTGTGTGTGTGTGCACTTGTGCAGTTATTGTTGTGAGGGCCAGTTTGAGTTTTAGACCATCTGATTGAGGACGGTTTTGTAAAGTGAGGACATTTGGGTGGGCCCTCACTTTCTGAAACCCCTTTAAAGGCCTGTTTGAGGGTCAAGACTTGGTTAGGGATCATGTTATAACTGGGTAAAGATTAGGTTTAGGGTAAGGGTAAGAGGCACTTAGTTCTGATGGGTAGGTTTATGGTAAGGTCCTCACAAAGATGGCTATACAGAGTTTATACAAACACAAGAGCTTTCAGTAACCCCCCACTTTCTGTGTATGTAAGTGTGTGCAACTTGTTATTTATGCCAGTCACTGTGGCCCTGTTCCAAACCCTAGTGCCTAGTCATGCCTACTGTATGTTTCTACTTAGGCAGCTGTTTGCTGAGTTTTTACGTATGATATGTTAGCACAAAGCACACATATATTGAGTAAATAATTAATTGTTAATTCGGTGTAAGTAATTTATTATAATTTTAGCAATGTTGTTCATTAATGAATTAGTAGTAGTAGTTTACACTGAGCTCATTGCAGTGCATTCTGGGATTTCTTTCTCTCCAAAGGATACATGGTATTTGTGAAATTTGGGCTAAAGTTAGTATATTAGGTTAGTATAGAACATAGCACTTTTGGTGCCTACCACTCAGGCTTCATATCTGTGTGCACCTAAGATAACTAAACATCCTCTCTAAGTGGTGGTCACTAATTTTTGGAAGAGGGCTATACAGCTCAACACCCACTTTTCTATTTATATATAGATGTGTCTTTTTGTATTGTACAACAGCGTAACCCAGTATATCAGAATCATGGCCCCTGGATGCCCTCACTGGCCCCACATTCACCCTACTGTTTGATCCTCAGCTGCAGCTCCGCCTTACTCTCTCCCATGATCTTCTGCTGTAATCTGCCCATCACATCATACTGTACCAGGCCTGCCATGTGCAACTGCCACATAAATAACACAGGCTGTCCGCCACACACACACACGCACACAGGCTCATTCAAATGCACCTGTCAACTTGATGAAGCACTCGCCCGCAGGGAAGCATTGTTTACATTTTCACTCCACTCTTCGCAAAAGTGAGATTCTAATTATTTTCCCACTGTAAATTAAAGCCAAGTGGGACAGAACTGAGAAGCTGCAGATTCCAGTGGTGGAACTGCACTATATATAAACTGCTTTCAGGAGAAGGGTGGGTAGAGCACGAAAGGAAGGTCAGTGGTGTTCTGTCTTGGAAATACGAGCAGAAAATAGCAGAGGTGCTTGTGGTGGAGAAAGCTAAAAATCTGTGCTGGGGATGTTACTTTGAACTTATGTGTTTGCCAAGTTACAAGCTTCTCATAATTGAAAGAAATTCATATGTAAAGAGAGCAGTATTAATAAAGCCCCAAAACAGTGAGCTTCTCAATTAGAGTGACAGCTTTAGAATTTGAGGAAAATAAGTTATACAAAATAAACCAAAGAATAATTTTCATTTACTGTATGCGTTTAGTTTTGTTTAGTTTTTTTTGTTTTTTTATTCGAAGCAACTTATAAAAGTGGAGGAACAAAGCAATTTGTCCAAGAGCCAGCAATATTTGTAATAAACAATGCCAGGTTTATTAGACAACTAGATTAGGAAGCAATCATAAAAGCTAGATCTGCAGTTGTTAAACAGACTGGTGGTGGTGGGGACATATTTCAAAACACTTAAAAAAAAAAAATACATAGCACACAGTAATTTTGGGTAAAATACTACTGTTTATGATTGTATGGTATTAAATTATTAAGTAATTTTTCAGGATAACAAATTGAAAGAAAGAAAGAAAGAAATATAATTCACTCAGGTCTGCAGAACTTTATTTAATATATATATATATATATATATTATTATTGTTTATTTATTTATTTATTTTTAATATCTACAATTGATAGTAATCAGTATAATTGCTGAAAATATAACCACAAAACCAGTTGTAAGTAGCACGGGTATATTTGTAGCAATAACCAACAATACATCGTTTAGGGCAAAATTATCGATTTTTCTTTTATGCCAAAAATCATTAGGATATTAAGTAAAGATCATGTTCCATGAAGAATTTTTTTAAATTTCCTACTGTAATCAAAATTTAATTTAATTTAATTTATTTTATTTTATTTTATTTTTTGTATTAATAATATGCATTGCTAAAAACTTAATTTGGACAATTTTAAAGGTGATTTTCTCAATATTTAGTTTTTTTGCACCCTCAGATTCCAGATTTTCAAATAGTTGTATCTCAGCCAAATATTGTCCTATCCTAACAAACCGTACATCGATGGAACTTAATTTCAACTTTCATGTATAAATCTCAATTCTTAAAAAAATAACCCCTGTGACTGGTTTTGTGGTACAGGGTCACAATTAATAAAAGTATAATAATTGATTAAAAATGCACAATTGCTCAAAACTTAAAGAAAGATGCAGAAGACTGCAACATAGAACATTTCTTTTTGCATGTTTACATGATGTTTGCTTTTATTTTATTCTTTAGATTTTAATTCACCCTTTAAATATGTACTTTTTACAGTTTAATTAGTAGTTGCACTTTGTTTTACACAAGAACATTTGGGTCCATTTGAAATCGCTGAATAAATTTGGCCCTTTTATGTCAGTATTTAAAAAGCTGCTCTCATCTGACTCGGCGCTGCAGTTATTACTCCATGAAACAGCAGCTTTCATACACGCTGTCCAGCGTATTAGGGTTGTCGCGAGGAGGCACCCGCACTTAAATAATGCACTTATCAAATTTCGGATATCCATTTTTACAAATATGGAGATGTGTAATCTCATTTGCTTGGGCACAGGCACAGGCTCATTTGGAGTGGAATGGAGCACCAGTCCGTATTTTCACTTCCTGGACCCCCGCCTGTCTGTCCGTTTGCCGTAACGCCTGCAAAATCTGAATTTATGTTGCGGCTGGGAGACATGGTTTAATGTTTATAGTCCTCAAAGAAGCAATGGCTGTCTCTCCAGATTCAAATAAAGAGACTGATATGGACTCTATCAGATTTCTGAATACAGACGTCCACAATAAATCGAAGCTTGATTGGTTAGAATTAGGTTAGCTCACTTGAATGCTATCTGCTTAACCCACAGATGGGTTCCCTGAGAACAGCCAGGCATTGAGTCTGAGTCAAGCACTTACCGCCAGCGCGAAGACGGCGCTGAAGAGAAGCGTCCGCCAAGTATTTTCGCAGCACAGAGAAGGTTCAAAGGAATAACCATGATGCAATGCGTGAAACGCTCAGAATACAGACTTTGTGATTTCTGACAGTGGAATTACACATGCAGATTAAGCACACTGAGTGCGAACAACCAAGATGAGATGTTGCTAAAGCAACAAAGAGCAGCGAAGAGACTTGAAACGTCACGGCATACAAAGCGCTGAACAACAGGGCCTTCAGTATCTGTCCAGACCACACATAAATCGTTCAGCGAGCCGGCTTTGAGTGTTTGCAATTTGCTCGCTCATGTCTTTCCGATGACGTTTGATGTGTCCTGTGACAATGCTCAGTGCGGACCTTCTCTCCAGGCACTCTGTATTTAAGAAGTGTCTAATTACACGCAGTAATGACTCTCAATTTCCGACCTACCAGCACGACCTGTGTTTAGCCAACAGTCTTAAGTAGTTGGAAAATCAAGACGTGGGTACACAGTGAAATTAAAGTTCTCCTTCGCTCTGACCCTGCTTGACAAGACCTATGTTTTTCCAGAGGAGTCGTAATTACAGAGCCAATTAAGGGGTCACCTTGAGTTTATAAACTCGGCTGTGGCCTGAAAAACTTCCTGTTAAAAGAGGGAAAAGAGAAACAGAGAGAAAGTGAGTCATGTGGTAATCTGAATTCAGGCCTGTCTGGACCTGTTGACTTCTTCCAAATGCCCCTCAAAGTGTTTCCAGTCTCAGAGGATGAGGTCCTGTTTTCTTCTCTGCATTTGTCTTGTTGGTCACAGAGACCTGCTGGACTGAGTTTTCATTGTGCTTTTATAGCCAAAAATGTCCACTTTAGAGTGCTGCACCCTAGTTTCCTCCACAAAAACCCAATATGATTTTTACATTTTGGATTATTGCAGAAAACAAGGTCTGTGGCCAAGAAAAGTTTATGATTCCTACATGTTTTATAAATCAATGTATTATAAATCAAAATCAAATCAAATCACCTTTATTTATATACCGCCTTTAACAATACAGAATTGTGACATAAACACAGTGAGGCTGTAAAAGTGGGAAGTGGCATGATGTTTAATGTCCCAGCAGCTCCTGTAGTCACTTTTAGCCATTTTTAGCAGCAGCATTTTTTAAGACAAGTAAAATTATAGTAATACACTGAAAAAAAAAAAAAAAAGTAGTTTCAAGTTAAAAAACCAAGTGTTCGTACTTAAAAAAAAAAAAAATGTAAGTTTAGTCAACATGAAATGTTGAGTTGTACTACATGAAAACGTGGATATTTGAGTTGAGTAAACCTAAAATTTTAAGACAGCACAAAAATGTATTTTTTTTTAAGTTTAAACAACCTTTAAGTTTTTTTTTTTTTTTTTTTTTTTTTTTTACAGTGTAGTGTGTGGAATAATAGTGATGCATTTTATATCTTTGAATAATATGTGAAAATATCTTGAGCTTGTGTTAACCACAGAATCTGCTTGTAGGCATTTAACTAAAAACCCCTTTAAAAAAAACAAAAAAAACAAAAAAACATTGACTTAAAAGAAGTGCTAAGTTGTTTTCGGGTTTTGGCCTACAAAAAACAACAACAAAAAAAAAGTGAATCCCTGCAGCACTTTATCATAATTGTCCTATCTGGAATTCTTGACTGTGTCAGTGGTAGCATTCTGTGGTGAAATATTTTTGTATATAAATAAAATGTAATAAATGTAATGTATTGTAAATAAAATAAAATAAAATAAAATAATGTAAAATTGACCATTGTCTAAGGAAAGTGATTCCCACACAGTTGTACTAGCATCATGTTTCCCATATTACTTTATTTCTTCTCACATAAAGTCACAGTTTACATGTGCATATATAATATATCAAGTAATATGTTAAAAAAAAAAAAAACTTCAAGATTACTCAAGACTCTTTTTATCCTCTTATCCATTATTCTCTCTATGTTGTAGTGCTGCTCACTGTTTTTGTTTTTTTGTTTTTTTTAAGGTAAAAGAATTAGAAGGTAATATTGTTCACACTTTGATATATTATGTGGTTCTAAGTTATATTCATGTAACAAAGTATTTACATGATACTCCAAGGTACATGTCCACAACACCATGGTAATAAATTCAGACCTAAAATGAATGGTGAGTCTTTGCACATAACATGCTGTGACAGCGCATTCACACATATGTTTGAGAAATGATGAGTATATGTATAGTGTGCGTGTGTGTGTCTGAGGTCAGAGGGGGTGTGTGTAGCAGTGCTGACACTAGTGTGAAGCTGGCCCAGTTGGGTGAGAGGCGCTGTGATCTTCACACACCAATGCATCTGAGATCCATGACCTATATAGCATGTTACACGCTCTGCTTGTCTCCTGTGTTCCTCTAATAGAGCAGGGCAGTGCATTACAGGTACAACACACACAAGGGACCCGCATACTCGGATCAGAGCCATCCCTCATGACATCAGACCTGCTCAGACACTTAAGATATGATTTAATCACAACATCTGATTTTTTTTTTTTTTTCATCTTGTATGTTTTTTTTTTTGTCTCTTTTGTATCTAGGTAATCTCCAATGAGCCTTTGATGTTCAAAGCTCTGCCTGTTCTGAATGGAACACTTACTATTTACTGCATAGTGTAGAGTATATATTGTACACTGACTGCAGTTTGTTTACAAAAATAGTACATTATAGTAGTATCTTAAAGTCAAAAAAAAGAAAAGAAAGAGTCCATGTTGAGGTTGATACCTTTTCCGGTTTCCTTCGTCCTGCTGAAAATGCAAGGTCAGATTGACCAGACTGTGGTAAACTAGCAGGTCTTTTAAGTATTCCATGCATAAAGAAAATTTGCATACTGTGCAGAAATAGCACAAATAGCATGCTATTCCAAGCATGGCCCTTAACACTAGTATTAATGAGTGATACGGGCCACTAGTTTCTTTGTTTTTCCTTTCCCTCATTTAAGGATTAGGCTGAAGCAGGTCATTGTAGGTTGGTGTGTGTTAGTGTCGTGTCAGGGTCAGAGGCTGCCTGAGTCATGCAGAAACCTGACACGCTGCATTCCTGCGTCTCTTAGCCAGAGCTCATCACCTCACAAGCACAGCTGTAAATTACAGACCATTACTGTCAACTATCCGGGTTTGCATTCATCTCAGTGAGCGCTGAACTGTGGCCGCAGGTAGGGCAGGTAATTGTGTTAGGGTAAGCATTCGTGCAAGCATGCAGTTGCACTCAGATACACCCTTGATCTGAACACACACACAAACACATGCAGCTACATGAACTGTGTCACAGTGTCTCTTTTGATTTCTTTGCAGTAGCATTATTCAGTGAAATGTAATGATTTGCGAAACCAAATTTTGACACCATAAGGCTGCAAAGCGTAATGCACCAATTCATATTATATTATAAAAATATATTTTAATAGTTTAATTTAAATATATAATGCATTTTGTTTTTATGCATTCATTTACAGATGTTGCCAAAAATACTGGTACCCTTGTGTGTTTTTTTTTTTTTTTTTTTTATCTATAATTTCTTCCAGAAAACTATGTCTTTAGTGTCCAGAAAAAAAAAAAAAATTTAAAAATTAAAAAAAAAAAAATGCAAAACTAAACATTTGTTCACTCTCATGTCATTACAAATCAGAATAATTTTCTTCAATTAAATGTAAAAGAAGATATTTTGAAAAATGCTCAACAGTGAAAGTTCCAGTGGAATCCAGTGATGTTTTGGGCCCAACTGATTCACATTTGTGCAAGTTTTCTTGTGTGAGTTTTCATTAACAGTCACTCAGGTACCAAACTTTGTTAGTACTTAGTATTGCAATGCTGTTCAAATACTTGAGTCAACTCTAACAAGGTGTGTGATGTGTGGGGGGTGTATGTGTCTCAATAGATGGCGGTGTATGACTACATCTGGACGGAGGAGGAGCCTGTGGTAGGATTGACATCACCTTCAGGCACGCCCATTACAGGATGTGAGACCAGTACCCATCTATCCATCTACACACTGCACTTGAGTGGCCTGCGCCAACATTACAGACACTTCCTGAGACAACCCGATGGAGCCATTATAGAGGTGGGCATCTTCTATGCAGAATCCTAAATTAAAAAGATGCTTACTCAGAACACTTTAAATATCATCACACATATGCACACATAGTTATATGCTCCTCAAGTGAAGCTCACGCAAGAATCCACTCACAATTTATTACAGTAGAGCCTGACATTAGCTTGTTGCTAAGATAACAACACAATACAGAAAAAAAACACACAGCATTTTCATTTTTAATTTTGCAGTATAAAATTAATAGTTTTATGGGCAACATTTGTAGACAAGTATCTTAGATGTTCCACTGAGTTTATTATAATACATTTAGCTGTGAAGAATACATACATGCCTTAAAGGGGTCGTATTATGCTTTTTCACTTTTTGAATTTTAGTTTGTATGTTTGGGCATAAAAAAGATCTACAAAGTTACAAATCTCAAAATCCACTCCAAAGGGAGATATTTTGTTTTTAAAAAATCTCTCCTTTGGACTACAGCGTTTGTTTTCCGGAAGCTATGATGTCACAATGCAGCCCATTAAAATATCATTAAAATAAATCCCACCTACGGAAATTCAAATTGTTGGGAGGTGGGTAGGGATGAGGTGGGGGTTTAGCCCAACTTTAGCGATGCAGCGCGGAGAGCTGCTTCAAAGAGCCACAGTGCGGTGGGTATAAACACAAGCATTAACTGGAGTGGCCACTTCCAGAAAAGCCTCCACTTCCAGAAAAGTTTGTAAGAAAAATATCCATATTTAAAATGTAAGAATTACTTTAATCTAGCTTGCACTAACTGCTTTGGCAAGAGGTTTGGCAGGACGGAAACACCGTCTAAACTGTTTGTCAATCGCAACGCAGTGGGACAGCTAACCAATCACAACACATTTCGTTTTTCGGAAGGCGGGCCTTCATTAAACACGGAACTAATTGAGCCAGGCTGGGGAGAAAAGTGTTGTAATGATGTAAATTATGTAAAAAATATTGTGTTTTTCGAACCGCCAAGCATGAGAGCATGTTCTAGTACACCTCCAAAACAAAATCAAGACTTTGTAAAAGAGCATAATAGGACCCCCTTAAGTTTTAGCCAAAATCATCTTTAAAGGAAGCATTCTGTTGCTGTTTACCTTGTCAAACAACATGCCTAATGATGCCTAAAACTGCTGCCTAGGTAGTCAGCTCACAGGGTTTTGAAACAGAGCTAAAGAGTATAAAGGAGTATTCTTCACCACAGGCAGTCAGTGCATTTCACTCATGATTGTATCCCTCACACCTGGACTAGGTGCTAATTCTTTCTTCCTTTGGTTAAACTAGGAATCTATAACAGGATATTTTCGCTAACCTCCGCCCATGGCTTCACACGTTATTAAACGCAGTAGAACAGCAGGGCGCAGACTGCCGTCCAGATTGCTGTCTAATTAAATGTACCACTGATTCTGCTTGGTAACAACTGCAAGCACATGAATTAACTCCCATCCCCCCCGAGAACAACCTGGATCATCCTAACAAAATTAATATTTTAGAACTTCCGTGTCAAAAACAGCAGATTTATGCTGCGTGCACGTCGACGGCTCGCTCGCAGGCAGTGCGGTCGGTTAATGGCGTCCTGAGCTGTTTTGTGACTGATGAGAACACCACAGAATGCGCCGCATATTTATCAGTCTGAGGGGCGGCCCTGAAGAGCCACAAACACATCAGTGATGATACCAAACAGCAAATGACTTGAGAAGCTGTCAAGAATTTTTGAACTTTGTCCATGTTTGGAAGTCAACAGTCTGTATACCAGCCAGTCAAATACATTAAATCACACAAACTCGTTCATATACTGCAGATATAGGTTCTGTATATGGTTCTGTATCTGTATAGGTTCTGTTTTTTTTTTTTTTTTTTTCTTAGGTTTTGTTTATATGTATATGTGTATGTACTCTACCGCTCAAAAGTTTGAAATCAGTAAGACTTGTAATGTTTTTTTAAAGAAGTTTCATACGCTCATCAAGGATGCATTTATTTATTAACAGTAATATTGCACAATGTTATTACAATATAAAATAACGGTTTGTATATTAATATACTTTAAAATATAATTTATTCCTGTGATGCAAAGCTAAATTTTCAACAGCTGTTACTCCAGTCTTATGTGTCACATGATTCTTCAGAAATCATTCTGATATGCTGATTTATTATTAGAATTATCAATGTTGGAAACCGTTGTGGTGCCAAATATTTTTTTGGAACCTGTGATTCTTTTTTTTTTTTTTTTTTTTCTTCAGGATTCAGCATTTATTCAAAATATATATATTTTTTCTAACAATGTAAATCTATGCTATCACTTTTCATTAATTTAATACATCCTTGGTGGATAAAAGTATTAATTTCCATAAGAAGGAATTAAAATTTACTGTCCCCAAACTTTTGAACAGTAGTGTTCTACTTTTATTGTTACAATATTGTTAACAATATTGTTAGAAAACCTTTCTATGTTAAATAAATGCTATTCTTTTTAACCTTTTATTGATCAAAGAATCCCGAAAAAAAAGGATCACAGCTTCCCAAAAAAATTAAGCAGCACAACTGTTTCCAGCACTGATAATAAATCAGCATATTAGAATGATTTTTGAAGGATCATGTGACACTGAAGATGTGTATATTAATATACATGTGACATTGTATATTAATATAGAAAAAACATTGTTTTACATTGTAATAATATTGTATATATATGTGTGTGTGTATATATATATATATATATATATATATATATATATATATAATTAAAGACATTATAATCATTTAAAAACAAATTATTAGCAATAGTCGTATTAGTAGTGGTCTTATTGAATTATGCACCAATAAATTATGGACAATAAGAATGTGTATTAAAAAATAATTTTTGATTTCATGTGGACTTCAGCACTGAGTGACTGTGATTATTTTAGGAGGGGGGTGTGTGTTGTGTTTGTGGCTGGCTCAGCAGAGCGAAGTGTCAAGCCATATCTGGAGTGTGTGATGGGTGTGGCGGTGGGCAGGCTGACACACGAAAGACGCTGATAGCATCAGTGCTGCCCACCCCAGGGCACAGGCGACAGCCATGCCAGCATCCAGACAGCACTGCAAACCTACAACACCACTCTTAACTAATTCTCAGTGTATATAATCTAACATCTAACACTGCGGTGCCCAAACTCGGTCTTGGAGTGCTGGTGTCCTGCAGAATTTAGCTCCAACTTGTCTCAACACACCTGTGCCTAACAAATGAATACATTTTAATTTAATGTTCCGAAAATACATATGTGACCCTGGACCACAAAACCAGCCATAAGGGTCAATATTTACAATATTTGGCAGACATACAACAATTTGAAAATCTGGAATCTGAGGGTGTGAAAAAAAGATCAAAACATTGAGAAAATCACCTTAAAAGTTGTCCAAATGAAGTTCTTAGCAATGTGTATTACTAATCAGAAATTAAGTTTTTTATATATTTACGGTAGGAAATTTACAAAATATCTTCATGGAACATGACCTTTACTTAATATCCTAATGATTTTTAGCATAAAAGAAAAATGTAACATTTTTACCCATTCAGTGTATTGTTGGCTATTGCTACAAATATACCCGTGCTACTTATGACTGGTTCTGTGGTCCAGCTTCACATATAGAAGTAAGTGAAAATCCTTAACATTAAGTAACCAGAAGGTTTGCAATTACACATACACAGAGAGAAACATACATACATACAGAATCTCTCACAAATATACTGGGGCACAGAAAAGCTCAAGCTGTTGGACACTGGGATATGAAAAGTATATGAGCAGGAGTTTAAAATGTCTTTAGCATATATTGTTGTTTTGGAAAATTTGTACTTTTTATTTAAGTTAACTTAATATTTGTACTCAAATGATCTGAATATTTGATTGTTTACCCAATTTCCAAGAAAAGTGCATGTTTTGCATGTCACTGCATGTCAGCCAGAAACTCTTAATGTAGTATGCATTATTTGTTTCTATATTTTACATCTAGATAACAAGCTAAAAGATGAGATATAAGAGATAAAAGTTCGGTCTACATTTATGAACTTTTGAATATCCAATACAATTTTTCTCCTTGGCTTCTTCTTGGCTACAGCTACTGCTGTTCACCCCCATTCAGTCAACAAATGTGTTTTGTGTGTATATATATATATATATAAATATACTCAGCTGTCAAACAACTAAAATGTGACCCTGGATCACAAAACCAGTCTTAAGTAGCATGGGTATATTTGTAGCAATAGCCAAAAATACAATGTATGGGTCAAAAATTATTGATTTTTTTTTATGCCAAAAATCATTAGGATATTAAGTAAAGATCATGTTCCATGAAGATATTTTGTAAATTTTCTGCTGTAAATATATCGAAACTTAATTTTTGATTAGTAATTTGCATTGCTAAGAACTTCATTTGGACAACTTTAAAGGCGATTTACTCAATATTTAGATTTTTTTGCACCCTCAGATTCCAGATGTTCAAATAGTTGTAACTTGGCCAAATATTGTCCTATCCTAACAAACCATACATCAATGGAAAGCTTATTTATTCTCAATTTAAAACAAAAAAAGACCCTTATGACTGGTTTTGTGATCCAGGGTCACAAATGTACTGCTGCTGAATTCAAATAAACTTTTTTTAGAACATTTTTTTTTTTTTTAGGTATGACTAGAATTCACTTGTCATTTATGTAAGAGTAAAATGTTTTTACAAATTTGTATTGCACCACCAAGTTTAGATCAAAATGTATTTCAGTGCACTACATGGGATTTCGGTTTTACTGAAGAAAGCTTTGTCAGCATGCAACAGAAAAGAGTGCAGTTTAATCAGTTGCAATTCTTCGGCAACTTTATGATGCTCTTGTGATGCTTCTATTAAAGTTATAGATGCTTTAAAAGCAAACATTACTTAAGCAGATGTTTACCGCTCTCTGAGTAACTACAAATTGGGCCAGATAATAGCTCAGATTTGAATGCAGCACCAATAACTTTTTCATTTCCGATTGGGCCAACATCCGCCTCATATGTGGAAACAAGATGGCGTTGGACATAAACGCGTGTGAATTCATTAGGGCGCGTGCTAAAACGGCAGTAGGTTTATGTGCGTGAGCGTGTCTTTCCTCTCGGGCTAGCGTTTAAGTGTTTGCGGCCTAAGAAAGCAGCGCTCTGGCCAACTGTGCTGCATCATCTCTTGTTCCCATATGCCGTCTGCAGCATATGTGAAGCCTGCCGCCACTTCTGTAAAACTTCCATTAAAAATGCACAACTACAGCTCCAACAGCTTGAGTATTACCTCCACACAAATTATTAATGCTCGGCAAAACCGCTGATGAGCACCCAGCACGCATTAAACACACTCACTTACGCCAGCCTGTTTTTATCATGTGGCTTTTGAGGTTTTGGAGTATGCGGCACTGTTTGTGTTTCTGTGTGTCCTTTGTTTGTCCTTGAATGTAGTACACTCTTTAAATAGACGCCGTGTGACAATCATCTGATATTGAAAGGTGCGAACAGTTGACTGCTAGTGACTTTAGCCTAAAAACACAGAAAATAGTTATAAGTGACAGTTATTCTGGTTTTTATCTACTGCAATTTGAAGTTTTCAGTTTAGTTTTATATATTTAAATTTATAAATTGACTACAGAAAATCAATTTTCACTCAGTATAACAGTTTATAAAACAGCAAAAATTGAAAAGGTAATATACAACATACAACCACACAAACATTTTAAAGTATTATTTTGTATTTAACAGAAAGTTTAATTAATGAATTGTATAAAATTACGAAATTTAAAATTAATGGGAAACTCCCCTGAGCTGCAGTTTTATTTCTTTGATTGTTTTTTTAAGGGTTAGTTCACTCTAAAATGAGAATTCTGTCATAATTTACTCTCATGTCATTTCAAAACCACAAGACTTTCTTTGAAATACAAATGAAAATGATTTAATGAAACCTGAGAGATTTCTGTTCCTCCACTGAAAGTCTATTCCACCAAAACTTTGACTGATCAAACAGTTTATAAAGAGATTGTAAAATAAATCCATATACTATAAATGGAGTGATTTAATCCAAGTCTTCTGACAAGACGCAATCGCTGTATATGATGAACAGATTTAACTTAGACTTTTATTTATACTGTATATAAACATTGATCAAGCACATAAATAGAGGACATTTCCAATATGGTAAGCAGAAGCTCAAGTGTACATGCCTGAAGCACAAGAACCAATGAGGTTTGTTCTTACGAGTCAAGCAAGTATGGTTGAGCTTCCATTTACCATATTTGATGTGCTCTGTATGTGTGTTGATTAATATTTATGTCAATAAAAGCCTGAATTAAATTGTTTTATTATAGAAAGCAGTTGTGTTTCTTCAGAAGACTTGGATTAAACTGACTGAACTTAAAGTCATATAGGTTTGGAACAACTTGGGGATGAGTAAATGATGGCAGAGTTTTAATTTTTGGATTATTTCTTAAAATACCCTTGCCTTAAAGTTCAGCCTCTACATACTAAAATTATAAATACTTCTGAGTAATGTATGCTAGTGCACTTTATTGTTTACTTGATGATATTGGAGTTCCCCTTCAGTCGTTTCACTACGACGTTACATATGGGAACGTTCGCTTGAGAGTCCAATCATCTCCAAGCCTTATTCAAAAGGCCAATGAACATTCATGAACATTGGCGAGTGGTATTTGCATGCCGAGCCACTCCCCGTATATACGGGTATATAAGAGGGCGGCGTGCAACCACTCATTCAGACTTTTGCTTTTGGAGCCTCGTCTCTAAGCTAAAAAAAAAAAAAAAAAAGAAAAAGAGTTCCTGAGTTTCCACTCTCTCTGCTGGCATGCTGCCGAACTTCTAAAAGAGCTTTTACTAAAAGAGCGTTCGGCAGCCGCCAGCATAATCCTGCGGGCTGCCGTTTTCACGGCATCAACGCCTCCCGCACTCCAGCGAGCGCCCCATCTGAGTGCACGGTTGTGCCGCGGTTCCTCCCTGGGCGGACCGGGATTTTAAAAAGAGTGAATTTCTCACGGCTGTCGAGGGCATCTTCCCGGTATGTCTCTCCGGCCGTGCGCTTCCGGGTGCGGCAGTTTCCTCGCTTCTGTGGACGGACATGATCGCTGTCTCACGTGCCTGGGCCGAGAGCACGCTGAGGCAGCATTCATGGATGGTACATGCGTTCATTGCGAACGTATGTCCATGGCCGCGTTAAAGTCCCGCCGCTCATTCATGAGCCGGCTCCCCTTGTCGTCTTCCCGCGGTAAGTCGTTGAGCCGTCAAGGTTTTTCGGCTGCCGCGGCGAGGCACTTGGGGGACATTCAAGTGACAGTACAGAATGCTCCGTCGGCCCCTAAAGCCCCGCGGACTTCTGTGTCAAGGCGCGGTCCCGTTGAGCTGCCAGAGCAGTACACCTCCCCGTACAGCGGGCTGGGTGTCTCCTTTGGCGCTCCCCAGGACGTCGAGATGTCTGCTGCAACATCAGAGGGAGAGCCAGGCGGTGAGGCTGACGACTCGGCGGATCGGTACCCCTCCGCGGTTGCCGCTCCGTCTGAGACGGATGCTGAACTGTCGGCTATGCTCCTCCGAGCCGCCAAGGAGATCGGTCTGGAGGTGCCCAAAACACCTCCGGCCGATCCCTCTAGGCTGGATGATTGGTTTCTGGGGAGGGCTCCCGCGGCGCCACCGCGCTCTCCCCCGGTACCTTTCTTCCCGGAGGTGCATGAGGAGCTGGTGAGGACTTGGCGAGCCCCGCACTCTTCTCGTCCACGTCTCCCTCGCCTCTCTCGATGGTGGTGCAGCCCGGGGTTATGAGGCGGTTCCAGGTTGAGCGCGCTGTCGCGGTGCACCTATGCCCGCGCGGCGCCGCCACCTGGCGGGATCGGCCTCATCTCCCCTCCAAGGCATGTAAGTTCTCGTCCGCTCTCGCGGGCCGAACTTATCACGCCGCTGGACGGGCTGCCACCGCCTTGCACGCCATGGCCACCTTACAGGTGTACCAGGCCAAGGTGTTGAAACACCTGCACGAGAAAGATCCTGACCAGGGTGCAATGGAGGAACTCCGCGCCGCCACCGACTTCGCCCTCCGGGCTACGAAGGTGACGGCGCGTTCCCTTGGTCAGGTGATGTCCACCATAGTGGTTCAGGAGCGACACCTATGGCTGACCCTGGCCCAGATGGCAGACGTCGACAAATCAGTTTCTCGACGCTCCTATCTCCCAGGGCGGCCTATTCGGCGACACCGTCGAGGACTTCGCCCAGCAGTTCTCGGCGGTTCAAAAGCAGACGGAGGCGATTAAACACATCTTGCCCCGCCGTGACATTCCGTCCACGTCCGCGGGGCCCCCACCTCCGCCTGCTCGTCGCCGAGGGCGCCCCCCTGCGGCCGCAAAGAAACAACCAGCTCCGTCCCCTGCTGAGATGCACGACACCAGATTGGCAGCCCGACGTCGAGCTGCCCGCGGGAGAGGGGCGCCGCCCGCGTCTCAGGGACCGGTCACCCGCAAAAGATCTGCGAAGCGTCCCTGACGCGGGCAACCCGGAGGTGGAGAGAATCGCTCTTTGGGGGACGACAACATCAACGTCCCCACTCCCGGTGGAGGGCCGGGAGCTGCTGTGTGCTCAGACGCTGCCGTCGGCCCACGGGTCGGCGGTACCCACAAGGTCACAGAAAGAGCCAATTTTCTCACCTCCGGGGTTCAGGCCCCGAGTTCCCTCTTTGAGCAGCGCCCAAGAAGTGTCTCCTCGGACTCGGACTCGGAGCCTGATGTCGCCAGCGGGAACCAGGGAAGAAGGTAAGCACTGCTCAGTGCAGTCTGACTTTTCTCCAGGACGTTCTTCCTTCTGGGATCAGTCCCCTTCCCTTCCCCCCCAGGCTGCCCCACTGCGGTCACGTCGGTCAACGTCCCTTTGATACCCCTGGCGACCAGGCTGGGAGCCTGGCTTCAGCTTCCCAGCCCCTCGCGGTGGTTGATTCGGACGGTACGTCTCGGCTATGCGATTCAGTTCGCCAGGCGTCCGCCCAGGTACAGAGGCGTCCTTTCCACTTCTGTCCATTCGGACACACATGCCGCTGTGCTTCGTGCGGAGGTTGCAGTCCTACTGGCGAAGGACGCAATCGAGCCTGTCCCTCCAGCCGAGATGAAGTCAGGGTTTTACAGTCCTTACTTCATCGTGCCCAAAAAGAGCGGTGGGTTAAGACCCATCCTGGATCTTCGAGCCCTGAATCGGTCCGTTCTCAGGCTGCCGTTCAAGATGCTCACGACGAAGCGCATGCTAACATGCATTCGTCCCCAGGATTGGTTCGCAGCCATCGACCTGAAGGACGCGTACTTTCACGTCTCGATCCTGCCTCGACACAGACCCTTCCTACGGTTTGCTTTCGAGGGTCGAGCGTATCAGTACAAAGTGCTTCCATTTGGCCTCTTCCTCTCTCCCCGCGTCTTTACGAAAGTCGCGGAGGCTGCCCTGTCCCCTCTTTTGGCAGACGGGCATTCGCATCCTCAACTATCTCAACGACTGGGTTCTCATAGCTCACTCGCGAGATCTGTTGTGCGAACAGAGGGACTTGGTGCTCCGGCACCTCAGCCATCTGGGCCTTCAGGTCAACCGAGAGAAGAACAAACTGTCCCCAGTGCAGAGGATCTCTTTTTCTCGGCGTGGAGCTGGACTCGGTCAGTATGACAGCCCGCCTCACCAACGAGCGCGCGCAGTCAGTGCTG